>NC_135644.1:18759464-19061517 GCF_053574225.1 Canis aureus | reverse complement strand
GATGTTGAATTTTGCCGGAGGCTTTCTCTTTATTTATTAAGCTGACCGTGAGTTTTCTCCTTTATTCTTTAAATGTGGTTAAATTACATTATTGATTTTCACTTAATTCCTAGTTGATCACAATGCATTTTCCCATTATTTAGCTCTCCATTTGATTTTCTAATATTTACATGTATGTTTACTTTTTTTCTAACATTGGAGGATAGAGTGGAGAGATGAGAGGGTTTTTTTTTTTTAAGATTTTATTTATTTATTCATGAGAGACAGAGAGAATGAGAGAGAGAAAGAGAGAGAGAGAATTATGCAGAGACACAGGCAGAGGGAGAAGCAGGCTCCATGCAGGGAGCCCGACGTGGGACTCGATCCTGGGTTTCCAGGATCACGCCCTGGGCAGGAGGCAGTGCTAAACCGCTGAGCCATCCAGGCTGCCCTACATGTATGTTTAAAAGGGCTGTTGGCCTATAATTTTCCTGTAACATCTTGATCAGATTTTGCTGTCAGGATTGTGCTCACATTATACAATGATTGGAAAGTATCCCCCATCTAGTCAGTTGTCTAACAGAGGTTTTGTCAGATTGGTGTGATTTTTTTCTTAATGTCTGACAAATTGACCAATGCAAATCTCTGCCACTAGAGCTTTTGTTGAGGTTGGGTTTTTAGCTATGAATTTGATTATTTTTATAGGTAGAATGTGATTTTGATTATTTTATTTTGAGTCAGTTTTAATAATTTATTTTTTTAAGGAATTGTTCTTTTGAATTTTTGAATGTAGGCATAATACTCTTTATGGTAGTCCTTTTTAACAATTATAGATTCTAATGATAACACAATTTTTATTATTGTTATTGGTATTTTGTGTTAATACTTTATTTCTTGATTTGCTTTGCTTTGCTTAGATGCTTATCTATTTTATTAATCTTTCCAGAGAACTAGATTTTGACTTACGTAAGTCTAACATTTATTTTGTATTTATTTATTTCAACTCTTATATTTGTTACTTATTCCTACTTAATCTGGGTTTAGTTTTTTTTTTCAAATGTAGCTTCTTAAGTTGTAACTTTGATAATTTATTGTTAATCTTTCCTTTCATATATAGATTTCTAAAGTTACAAATTTCCCTGTAAGTTCTGCTTGAACTACATCCCACATATTTTTCTATTTTTGTTTATATTATTTTCTACAGAATATTTCCTGCTTTCTGACTATTCTTTTTTGATCAATGGATTATTTTTCTCATTGCTTTTATATTTTTATTTATCTTTTTATCAAAGTATAGTTGATGTGCAATGTTATATTATGCTATACTCACAAGTGTATTTACCATCTGTCACCATACAACACTAGTACATATTCTGTATGTTGTACCTTTTATCCCCATGACTTATTCATTCTATATCTGGAAGCCTGTAGCTCCCATTCTACTTCACTAATTTGCCCATCCCTTCCCTACCTTCCCTTCTGGCAACGCTCATTTGTTCTCTGCTTTATGGGTCTGTTTATGCTTGTTGTTTGTTTGCTCATTCTTTTGTTTTGTTTTTTAGATTCCACATACAAGTAAAATCATATGGTATTTGTCTAACTCATTTCACTTAGCATGATATCCTCTAGGTCCATCCATATTGTTGCAAGTGGCAAGAGCTCATCTTTTTTTTTTTTTTTATGGCTAAGAATATCACATTGTACGTAAATACTGAATCTTCTTTATGTTATCATTGCCTTTAAGGCAATAACAAGGGTAAAGTATCATGATATTACTTGCAGGAAATTTGTTGTGCGCGCTGCGGCAACACGATCAGGGTCCTGAGGATAAGGGGATGAGGAAAATAAAAGTAAAGAGGTGGGGACAGGAGGGACACAGTGGATGATGTCCAAGCAGTGCCAGCTTTATTCAAGGTTTTACAACATTTTATAGCATGAGCAAAACAAAGCCAAGAAGGTGTTTATTTTTAGCAGGTTTGTGAAACCCTCCAAAGTTCCCCTTTCTCACCATGAAAGACAGACTCACAGGTGCCAGAAGACCTTGGTAAATAGATAAGCTTGTTGCTCCAGATGTGCATACTTCAGAGGAATATTAGGTATGGTAAACCAGCAAGGACAGCAGAGACCCTTACTTACATTTATGACCAGGTCAGAATAAGTTGTATCTATTGTGTTATGTGGGCGATCATGTACGAGTGAGCCCTGAGAACCATTGCTCAAGCCCTTTCTCAAGCGTCTACCAACTATTCACCCTTTAGGCTCCTGAACCTTTTAAGTGAATGAGGGACGCAAGTCTGGGCCTGGTTTGGTTCAGTTACTCCAGCTAGTTTGTGGTCACCCACAGAAATTACTATTCCTGTTAGGGGAATAAGTGTTTGTTTGTTTGTTTGTTTGTTTGTTTGTTTGTTTTACCAAAAGATCTGATTAATAGGTATCAGTAGGAATTGGGAAGCGTCAGCCTGCTGTGGGGCAAAGTAGTATAGGATATTTAAGGGGGCCGAATAAGGGCTATGTAAACAAGGTTTGTTGATATGTGGAATTCTCCCATGACTCATGATTTATTATCCTATCAAAGATATTGGGGCCTGTCCTAGTATGTTATAGTTGAGAAGAAGCCCATGCTTTGGATCCCATGCATAGTGTCAATTCCTACTCTTTTGGGCCTATCAGTTATAGGCCTATCATATAATCTAGGGATGGAGGGCTGAGGAGGAGGTTGGCTGCTTTTCAGAGGACCTTCTCTATCTGGTTGTTATGTGTTTCCTCTGTGGCGGAGGTGGATGTCTCTAATGGGCACTAAGCGGCAGTATAAAATTTGCAAACTTTGTTCCCACACTCATAAATCCACCTATATGCTTAGTTCCCCACACGTTTTTCTCTGATTTTACAACTTAGATTTTCCAGGGCTTTGATCAACTAGTCAAATCCTTCTCAGGATTTCTTCGGCCTCTGTATTCCCATCGACTTCTCTCTCTATGCCAAGTCAACACTCAGGTACATAGCCCACATGATAGAAAACTTTTTTTTTCATTGTTTTATTTCAGAGCAATTTCTGATATACTTAGATTTAAGCAGCAATAATTTTTTTATTCACTCCAACATAAGGAGGCAACCCATCCTGAACAAGACATTGGTAATTTTATTTCTTGCTCAGCTGTTATAGGAAAGTCCCTAAAAGGAAAGTCCCTAAAAGGTGTGACCTGAAGGAGACCTGTGGATACATAGTACAATAGAGGTTCATCACTTGAGTTTCTTGGCCAGTTTGTTGTTGAAACTTACCTGTGTACTTTGGAACTACTTGGGTCTAATCCCAAATAATTTCCATCATCTAATTTGAGTTTAAGCCCATTGGAGAAACTGTGAGCCAGCATTGGACACATGGCTCAGATATCTTACCCAAGGGATGGTCAAGCTTATTTATATATTCACTTCTGTCAGTTATTGGTTATCGAGCACTAATTTATAGGTACTTCTGGCCTATTGCACAGGCAGACAAATCAGGAAACTCCTTCAATAAGCAGGAAACTCTCTGGCAGTTGGAAGTTGGCATTTGGTCTGGTATGTTTGAGAAAGAGTTGTTAGGTAATATTTTATATAATTACATGATAGTGGTAGATTTTCAATTACATTGCAATTAGTGCAACATTTGGAGTAGTCTTTAAATTTTAAATTAATTATTTTTAAATGGCAATTCGAATTAGAAATAACATGAGTTTTCAGCAAAATGTTTCCCAATAGCCATTCTGTTCACCTCTCTAGATACAGTTATTATTTGAGTCTTACTTATTAAGTATTTTCTGAAAGTTATTGACGAGCTTACAGACATCAGTGCATTCATGTGCATTTTACCGTTCTATTCTCAATCATTTTGTTCCTTGCTAATCTTATAGGAGAAAATAGTATTATCAGTTTTATTTTCATTATCTTTTTCATGAATGAGATAGACCATTTTTTCAGATACTTGCAGACTACTTGAATTTACTTCTACATAGGTTATTCTCATGTACTCTGTATATTTTTTACTTTTTCTTAAGCAGTTTTTTAATTGTTAAAGGAGTATTTCCTATATTACATAGCCTTATGCTATGTAATTACTGATACTTTTCTTTGTATGTGTGTTGCAGTTTAGAATGTTTGATTTATATATTGGAGTTTCTGATCTTTCTAGTCTTAAAAATTTTGTTCATTTCATAGCTTAAAGAAATGTTCTCATGTTTTTTCCTATTTTTATTTCTCCATATTTCTTATGAAAATATTTTGTGTAAAATATGATGACTGTCAAATCACCCTAATAACATTTATTAAACCATGAATGTTTTGACCATGAATTTGAAATATAACCTTTATCATATTATAGGTTTCTGAATATAGTTTTTGCCATTTTTTAATTTAACAGTCTGTTGCAATATCCTGTCTCTACAATGTCATTTTTAAGTTTTAGAAAGTCTAAATTCCCTATCATTACAGATACATTAAATAACCTTAAGCATCAATGCACAGGTTTAAAATGCATATTAAAACAACAACAACCTTATAGTCCTCTGTCTAAAATTAAATAAGACTTTAATATATTAAAAAAAAAAAGACTTTAATATATTAAATGGAGACCTTTTTAAAGAAAAGAGGACTGGAGTAATACATCAGATAACAGATTTTCTAGAAGATAAGGATTTCTTTGTAAAAAAAACAAACAAAAGTTTTACTATTAACATCTCATGTATAAAGCTTCTGTAGTTTCATATTGTTCTAATATATTTTTGTTTAAAAGTAAGACAAGTTAACAACTCAAAAATTAAAGCTCAAGTTTATTGCCGTAAGGCTCCTGATTCATCTGACTTTATCTGGCTTCATTTATTTTCTACAGCTAATAATTTAATATAAAATAGAGGGTAGAAATAAATTAGAATACTAACAATTTCTTTGAATTTAAAATATGCAAAACAGGGAGACACTTGGTAGTACTGGCTGTATGTGTGGCAGATTGTTCATTATATATCCAAAAGCCATTTCTCACCATCTGATCTGCTAAGACCTGAAATTTCAAAAGACAGAGATGTACTCCTTTTTTTCCATCCCTGGGAGTCAAACTATGATCAGTCTAAACTTGTCAGTGTTTTCTCATCTCTTTATGTCCTCTCTAGAGGAATATTGCAATGTAAGCAGAATCTGCTACAGAGATTCTGAGGTTTCCTTCTCCCAGGAGAGGAGAAGAGTGCTTGCAGTGCAATTTCTTCTCCTTTCTTTACGTCTTGAACTAAGGTGTGATGCCTGGAGTCGTGGCAGCCAACTTGTACTCTTAAGAGAAAAGCCTTAAAGGTCAAAAATGGTCATTATTGTCACATAACAGTATTGATCTGCTAAACCAATCACCATAAGCCCACAGAACTATAGCTTTGGGGAAGAATCATTATGAAATTGAAAATGGCAAAAAAAAAAAAAAAAGAAAAAAGAAAATGGCTCTGAGGCATACACTTGTGTTTGTTCCTGATTTGATATTCTACCTTATTTAAATATATTGACAGGCCTATTACAAAAATAGTTCAAATAGAAGATTCCATAGTCTTCAAAAATTTGATATCAACCCTTTTTGTATGATCCTGTCAGAACCTAGAACACAGACCACCCTGTTGTTTTCAGTATTGAAGCATCTGTGGCAGTTCCCAGTGATCCCTGACTTCTTGTATTCATGGCCATGAGCAGGGGCTGGATTTAGTGAATTTCGTTGGAGAGAATAGAATGCAGTAGAAGAGATGGGTGGTCATTTCTGAGCTAAGGTCACAGAGAGACTGTGGCATGCATCTTGGTGACGTGCTATGCTATGAGCTGCTGTATGGGAAAAATACTCCTTTTGTGTTTCTCTGTTTCTCTTTTAGTCTTTTTGTTAAGATTTTATTTATTTATTCATGAGAAACAGAGAGAGAGAGAGAGAGAGAGAGAGGCAGAAACACAGGCAGAGGGAGAAGCAGGCTCCATGCAGGGAGCCCAATGTGAGACTCAATCCCGGGTCTCCAGGATCACGCCCTGAGCTGAAGGTGGCACTAAACCGCTGAGCCACCCAGGGATCCCTCTCTTTTAGTCTTATACTACTACCTCCCTTGCAACATTGCTGACACCAGATGTGGGTTTTTGGGGGGACAGGTTGTATAGGGTTCCCACACCAAGCAGTTTTCTGTAATACCAACTCAGTGTCCTATAATTCAGTTCGATTCTGACCCTAACTGAATTTTGCACAGACCCTACAGGTTAAAGACTCAGTTTCACAAAACTAACCCTTACCCCCCAGCCCTCTCTCCTCTCCAGAGACTGGGAGGTGAGACTGAAATTCCCAAACTTTTAACCATGGATGGGTCTTTGTGGTGTCTAGTCCCCATGTAGGAGCCTACCAAGACTCATCCTTCAGAACAAAACCCATTTTTTTTCAAGATTTTATTTACTTATTTGAGAGAGATGAGCAAGAGAAAGAGATAGAGAGAGAGAGAGAGAGAGACAGAGCAGGAGCAGGGAGAGGGGCAGAGGGAGAGGAAGAAGCAGACTCCCACTAAGCAGGGAGCCCAGACTCAGGGTTTAATCCAGGGACTCTAGGGTGATGACCTGAGCCAAAGGCAGCTGCTTAACCAAATGAGCCACCCAGGCACCCCCAAACCATTTCTATCACTCAGGAAATTCAAGGGCTTAGGAGTTTGGTGTCAGATGTACCTATCACTAATGTAATTACAAAGATCTTGGAAATCCTGTGTCAGGAACTGGGGTCAAAGACTATATGTCAGGACAAAAGATTCTCCTAGCAGTTCTATTTATAAGGATTTTAGGAGCTCTGTGTCAGGAACCAGTAGGCAAATACCAATGTATATATTTCTTATTATTTCAAGCTGCCCTAGGGGATACCCACTTAGCCAAGAACTTATGTTTCTGGCCAACGGCCAGCAAGGATCTGAGCCCTTCCTAACACTTAAAAGGCAGAGCTTGAAACAGATCTCACTCACTAGAGCCTTAAAATGATTCTAATCCGTACCACACCTTGATTAGAGCCAGGGATTTCTGCTTCATGTAGGAAAGTAGGGAAATCATGAAAAATGTTACACAGCTGCCACTCATTAGTGTCCTCATTCACCACTTAATCTTCTTTTAGTCTATCTTTCTCATTTGGTGTGTGGCGGTTATTCATTAGCACACATACAGATATCCTTTAGTCTCTAATTCCTTCTCATCTACATTAATTGTTCTGTTAAAATTTTGCTTGCACTAAACACAATTGAAATGAAAGTAAAATATTTTCTTCTTTCAGTGATAGTCTTAAATTTTTGTGCTTATTATATTATTTTCACTCACCTTTCAAGAATTTGTCCTTTCTCTTCCCCACTGAAATGCACGTTTACCAATAACAAAAGCTAAATGCAGTACAATAAAATTATGTGACAAGGATTTCAATTTCATAGTAAAATAGTAAATTTATTATGGAATGTTTACATTTTATTCATCATCTTAAAAATATAACTTTGTTACTTTTCTTAAGCTGTTGTTTCTCAGCTATGAAATCACCTTTCACACTCAGCATTTTGACACTAGGAGGGTACACCGCCAACCATGTTTTCTTTACCAACTGGTTCCCTTTAGGTTCTGCCAATAGGAACACTGAAACAAGTGCAGAAGATAGGAAGGGAGAAAGAGATTCCCCCTTGGAGTGCCGTTTTGTTGGCATTGCTCCAGCGTTGGCCCTCCACCTTGGACAACAGCAGGTGCTTCTAGTTCCCAGCTTCTTTACTCTCAGAGGCAGCCTTGGCAGCAATGACAGCATCAACCAGCTGACCTCCCTCCCTCAGGGTCTGGGCCTAGCTGCACAAGAGTCCTCTTTCAGGTTCCAGAAATATTAACATTAGCCCTACATGTCTGCTTCTCAGAGGCTTTGGTTCTAGATCTTTGGTTCTAGTTCCTCCAAACTGCTAGCTTCTGATTATCTACTTCTTCCCTTTGGTCTTTGAGCCTTAATTCTACTAGCCAGTTCTTGCAATTGTTACCTCTTTTCATCTCAGTATTTGTTCCCTTGGCTTTCTAATATCAGCTTAACTAATTCTCTATGTAAAATTCTCTTTTTAAAAATAGCTGTTTGGCTTCTATTTTCCTGCCTTGATTTTGACTGTATGCAGTATAGCAATAGAAAAATTTATTTGGGAAGAATTTCAAATCTTCCCAAGGAGGACATAATAAAGAAGGACAAAGGCCAAAAAATACGTCCCATTAAATTTATATTACATCTTGATTATTTTGAAATGTGTTTGGAGTCCTAAATACTGGTCTTACAACACATGTCCATAACGATAGTCTCTTCTAAAGGAATACTTAAATAGGCATAATAAATAAGGTGGCAATGAGCCAGTCCCTCATGTGTGTTTATGTGACTGAGTTCTTGTGAATAAAAGGGAGTGCAAGTGACAAGTACAACTTCTGTATCCCTTGTTACATTAAACAAGTATAAAAAAATATTTTCTATAGTCATGGGGATATAATGTATAGCATGGTGACATTTAAACAAAAATACAAATCTTTCAGTAATTAAAGTATTTGTAAATTTATCATTCACTAAATATTCATCAAATGGTAAATTTGGTAATTAGAAATATTTAGAAATATATTTTTGGCAATTCGGCAAATACTTTTTAGTAAAGAAAGTCAGCAGATTAAAATCTATTTATCAATATTTATTATTCCTTTCCACTTTTTTTCCCTCTGCCATCACCATATTCCTTTCCCCTGACTCTTTAAAAATATTTTTAAATAAATATAAACAGAGCATTCAGGAATAATTTATCAACAATTACTTGTCAAATAATGTTTTATATTTTTTATAAGCCAAGGTTGCAGTTTATTATGTCTACTCAGAAAAAAACTCTTAAACTTAAGAGTTTTTATTTAAGGTAGAAATGCATGAAATTGCCTACTAATCTAAATGCTTTGTAGAATCTCTGATCCTTTTGGCAGTTTTATTATATATACACATAATTTTTATGATATGCAAAATGTTAGCCTTTGTTTGAAACAACAGTTTCATTAAACATTTGAGTGCAATCTTAAATTGTGGGAAAGCTGAAAATAGAGAACAATGTAGTGTAGATAAAAGGATTTAGATAGTCCTGACATCAACTTGGCAGCAATTGAGTGCGTGTGTTAATGAGAGCATGGGATGTTTTATCATACCAAACTGATTGAAATCCTATATAAACATGTCTTCATTAATTGGAAAAGAGCTGCAGATTCCCAGAGGTTTTAAATCCTTTGGAACATATTTTTAACATCAATTCTAAGTTACTATAATAAAGATCGAGTGGCTTAAATAGGATAGAGTGTGTTTCTGTCTCACTTAACAATCTGCCTTGTCCAGGCCAGTAGGACAGCTCTGCTCCACAAGGTCATTCAGGTAACCAGGCTTCTTTCTTTGTTGTTCTACTTTCTCCTGGGTACTTTCCTTATCTGCAGAGTGAAAGCTAGTTGATGCCTATCTGAAGTCCCCCTTATAGAAAAGAAGAAAGAAAGCATATCTAAGGCAAATAACTGCCTTGTAGTAAGGGATATAGAAGTTGTACTTGTCACTTGCACTCCATTGTATTTCCAAGAACTCAGTCACATAAACACACATAACTGTAAAGAAGTTATATTTCATTTAGTTACAGAATGGGGTCCAACATGACAATGAAAAAAAAGTTCTTTTGAGACCTAGTACCTGATAAAAATTTTGTACATGTTCCATATGTTGTATTCTGTATGTTTTAAAATATGTATTTTCTCTTTAGGATATAGGGTTCTTATAAATACAGATATAGTATATTCACATATAATCAATTCATTATGTTTTTTACATTTCTATTCATATTAAGTTTGTGTTTATATGTTTCTGATAAAAGTATATTACATTCATACGCTATCAGTATAGATTTTTTCTTTTTGTTATTTTATCAGTATATGGTTTATCTCTTTCTAGGAAATATATTATTGTATGTAGGTTCATAAATGTTATATCGTATTGGTGGGTTCATTCCCTCTTTATTTCTCTAAATAGGTTGGCACAAGTAATACTGTACTCTTATTAATATTCCTACAAATACTTTCTTTTAGTTGTTATTTAAATATTTCTCATTTAAACTATAAGGGTAATCATATACAGAGAGCAGAGGCAGAGCTCTCTTGCTTGGAAAGATGTTACTCTGATTTTTCTAGTTATCATGGGTGATTTCATTGCTACAGTTTCTTGCTCATTCTTTACTCACTAGTCTTTCCCAGTTAATGTTAAGATCAAAGCAGTTTCAGGAATGTTTTAGTGATTAATAGTAACAGTTTATCCTTTAAGTTTAATATAACGATAAGAACTTCATGAAAAATAAAAAGATAGCTATAATTATATCTGGAATAGCCAATCCTGCAGATTAAATAAATGTGTGCAAATATTTGTAACATTTTATATGCTGAGAATATTTTGAAAATCCCTGATAAAGTTGATTCCATCAGAAATTTTCATTGCCCATCCACTCACTTTTTAAATAAGCCTGTGAAAGAGACTCTTAACAATAGAGAACAAACGGAGGGTTGATGGAGGGAGGTGGGTAGGGGATGGGCTAAATGGATAATGGGTTTTAAGGAGTGCAGTTGTGATGAACATTGAGTGTTATATGTAAGTGATGAATTATTAAATTCTCCTGAAACTAACATTACACTAAATGTTAACTAACCAAAATTTAAGTAAACTTTTGAAACATTAAAAAAGTAGATAAAAATAAAAGCATTTTTTAGCTATTTACAAAAAAAATAATAAAAAGTAAATAAATAAGCCCTTGAAATCTGAATTTCATTTCCCCTAGTCCCCTGAAATTACAGTAAAGCAGGCAACCATCTAATTGCCCATTGACCAAATTTTGCTTGAACTGGAGGCAACCTTTGGGCATTTCTAAGTCCTGTCTCTCAGGGGAGGAAGCTGTGACTCAGAAGTATGGGTAGTCCATTCTGTTTGCATCTCTAGCTCTTCTTAAAATCAAACCATTTTGTGGCTTTAATAAAACAATATTATCCTTTAATTTTTTTTCTCTTAAAGCCATGTTCCTTTCTCTTCTTCAGGGTCTTCTATTCTGAGTCCAAAACTGAGACAAAGTCAGAGCTTTAGTTCTTCTTTCTTTACATTTTCTTCCTTAGTTACCTATTTACCCTCCTTGTTTTAGATATCATTTTCAGTAGGTATTTTAAAATGCATCCTCCAGCCAAGCTTCCCTCCAGATTGTTTATTTTTGAATTTCAGCATTTCCATTGGCACTTGACACTTGGTGAATTCAACATCTCCTTCCTCCTTCTTCCCTTCCATTACTCACAAAGATCTATTTTTCTCTAGAAATATCAACCTTTAAAAGGCATGGGTACTCTAAATAAATATAAATCTTTACTTATTATTATGAACTAAGTATTACCTACAATAAGTGTTCCTGAAAATAAAATATTTCAATTTTTTTAGTTTATAAAATATTGGCTTTAGTCATGGTTTAATAAATGGAGTTTTACTTTTTTGGCATCTAAGTACATACAGAAGTCATTAGGAGTAAGTTTCTCAAATTGTCTTTCCTTTCTGTTTTTAATTTCACTCTTTTAAATTGTGTCTGCTTTGTTCACAATATCTGTTTTCTGTGGTGTTCATTTACAATAAAACTATTAGAAGAGCAGAAGGTGACTCTGTCCTTAATGAGCTGGCTATTAGCTTTTTGAGAGCATATTTTTATCTACCCTTATAGCATCTGGTTATAAATTCATAATTTATTTAGGACCTTGCATTTATGTGTGTTATGTCCCCTGTTTAAAGTGAGAACATATGCTTATGAGCTTTACCCATTTGTTAGTGGTATTTAACATATAAAAGCATTTTGCAATGTGTAAGCAGTATTTCCAGGATGTCAAAAAGCTTTAAAAGTTGTTTAATATTTTTTGAGGCAGCTCTCCTCACCTACTTTCTTTTCCCATATTGCCTATTAAATATACCAGCCATCTGGATTCCTAGTTTCTGTTCAAGAATCCATTACAATAAAATCCCACAATTTTGTTGGTTAATAATCCATTAAGTATCATGACACTGCAAAAAAAAATTTCACTGTCTGTAACCTGAATATAAAATGTATCTATTGGCCACCTAGGCTCTAGAGGTATAAGAAAACAATTTAAGTGTCTATACAAGTATGTAGAGGTATACTTCTTATTGAAAGGGAGTATAGTTGTAGACATAAAATATAGAATGTCATGATAAGCACAGTTAAGAAAATAAGAAAAAAGTATTATACAAATTAGTGATATAAATCAAGCACTCAAAAAACTTTAGGATAGTCAGAATTATGCTACTAAGATATCTAAAGGAATGGAAGTCATAAATTGGATGCTTTAAAGTAAAATGTATAAATCTTCTGTCTGGCAAATTTGGGTTAGGAAATGTATAAATTATAACAGGTATGTTAAAATAGCCTTAGCTTTGATTATGAATCAAACCAAAATTGAATACACTAGTAGAATTGGGTTGTAATCTGGGCCCTTCTACTAAAAAGCTGCATGATTTTTATGGGTATGTTTCTTTTCTCAGAAATGAGAGGCAGGTGAATCAGAGTTGACAGAGCAGTCATCTGTTTTTCTTATTGTCCCTTCATGCAGAAACCATAAGTCTCTCTCCACTTACCTTAGCTGATTATTCTAAAGATATTTGAGTTTGAGTCCTTTAGGTATATTATTTCAGTGGTCCCTTTCTAAACAGTAATTCTGTTTTAAATGTTGTATATGTATCAATGTGATTAAATTAGCCATATCGAGAAACATACACAAAAGAAACAAGATTATGGAAAACCTGAAACTTGACACACTTGTTCTAGCTGTATTACTAAGGATATACATCAGTCCCTTCCCTCCCCACCCAATGATAGTCATGATGATAGTTTCCCCTGTAAATTTCTAGATTGATTGTTCTTAACATGGGCTTCAGATGTTGTACAAGAAAAACTCTAGCTAATGTAAATGTCCTTCTATCCTTGAATAAAAATAAGTAGTGACTTCTAATGGGAACAGAATGTTAGTAGAGAGGTGGAGGACTTTTGGCAGATAAGTGATTCATCCATTAACAGTATGTCATTGGTACCATTCTCAGACATATGCTCTCTGGAATTTGGTCACTTGCAGATGTTTCAAGGGGAAGCTGTCAGCAGTGTTGTCCTTTTGATATACAGTAGATCCAGGATGTCCTGCATGTATTATCACATGACTTAATCAAAGTCTATAAATTTCAGTAGGTGAAGAGTAAATCCATATATTGTGACTTTGGTGTCACTTTGATAAATATCACAAGTTGTGACCATCATTCTATTCTTTGGGAACTAAATATAGGTGCCATAATTCAACAAATATAATTAATATCCTCATTATTAATCATTGCATGTCACCCATAACTTATTCTGATTCACCAAATTTAAGGTGCCCATCAAAATGTAAGGTTTGGACATAATGTATTGTATGTACAACATTTTCTAGCTCCTGAATCACCTGGTGAAAATAACTCAAAGGAGGCTTTCTCATACTTCCTTCTTTTTTCCTCTAACGATATTTTTCTAAAATATATATTTTTTTGCTTTCTATGCTAGTAAAGTTGTAAAATAGATCTTAGAGGTAACCCTATGACCCAGCAATTGTACTACTAGGTATTTACCCCCAAAATATAAATGTACTAATACATGTACCCTTATGTTTATAGCAGCATTATCTACAATAGCCAAATTATAGAACCAGCCCAAGTAGGCACCGACTGATGAATGGATAAAGAAGATATGGTGTATAGACACAATAGAATATTAGTCAGCCATAAAAAAGAATGAAATCTTGCCATCTGCAATGACATGAGTGGAGCTAGAGAGTGCTATGCTAAGTGAAGTCAGTCAGAGAAGAACAAATAGCATATGATTACATTCATGTGAAGCTTAAGAAACAAAATGAAAGGAAAAAAATAGAGGCAGACCAAGAAACACTGCTAACTATAGAGAAAAAAACTGATGGTTACAGGAGCAAGTGAGAGGTGAAATAGGTGATGGGGATTAAGGAGTGCACTTGTTGACATAAACATCATGTGTTGTATGGAAGTGTTGAATCACTATATTGTATACCTGAAGCTATATTATACTACATGTTAACTGGAATTTATTTTTTTATTTTTATTTTTTTACAGTTTTTTTTTAAGATTTATTTAATCATGAGAACAGAGAGAGAGAGAGAGAGAGAGAGAGAGGCAGAGAGAGAAGCAGGCTCCATGCAGGGAGTCCGATGTGGGACTTGATCCTGGGTCTCCAGGATCAGGCCCTGGGCTGAAGGCAGGTGCTAAACCGCTGAGCCACCCTGGCTGCCCCTGTTAACTGGAATTTAAATAAAAACTTAATAAACAAAAACAAAAGAATAAAAACATAAAAAACAAGAAAACCTCTATCTTATATCCCCTTTGTTTGTAAAGAGTATTCCATTTTGCAAAGTGGTTTTGCTGAATTGATCTATCTTTCCTGATATTCACATTAGCCTAAGAAGCGAACTGAAATGTTCCTCCCATTTATAAATGAAGAGACCGCACCCAGAAGGAACAAGCCACTCGGCCATCATCAGCTCCTGAGTGGCAGAGCAGCCTCTTCCTGATGTCCATCCCAACATTCTTCCTGTCACACAGCATTAGCTCCTCCAGAAAAGCATGTCAGTGAGCCTCTCACAGAAAACCAAGTATGGAGTGACTGGCTCTCAAACTTCAGTTGCATTGAAATCACCTGGAGGGCTCGTTAAAAATGCATCATTATGTTCTCAATCTCTAAAGATAATGACTTGAATAGGAACTAAAATTGGCATTTTAAACAAATACTTCTGCGAATTCTGTGACAAGGAGACAGAAAATCACACTATGTAGAATTATGAAAAGTGTATCTCACATTGTTAGTAGTATACAAAATAGACTAGAACCTATGGTATTTGAGTATACTGGAGACACTTAAATTGGCAAGTTTTATGCCTACGTGTCTAGAATTTCATATGTAAAACACAAACTGATTTAAATGACAAAGAGTTCATGCTATCTATTGATTATATTATTTCATGCCCTCCAGTAGTGAAGGCAGAATTCTCATTTGTAGCATATTCTTGAATACTTAAGATTAAAAAGAATTTATTTGAACCATAATTTCTGCCTACTGTCTGTGTCTCCCCATTCTCTCCCCATTCTACTGTGAATAAGCAGGTGGCAGGAAGGGGGTTTATGGTAGGATTTAAAATGAAAACCAATTAGAAAAGTAATTAAAATGGGAACTGACAACATGTCTTGATGTGCCTGATGTGTGAAATATAAATATTCCAGGGAAATTTTATTTTGTTACTTAAAAAATTATGAGTCAAAGGGAAGCATAGACCGTTGGCTCTCACTAGCTTCATCACCATTGCTTTATCAGCTGTGTCCTGAGCTAGAGCCAAGGAGGGAAGTATAAAGTATATTTATTTAGAGAAAGAACTGCTACTACTGGAAAATGACCAAAAAATGCCTCCATTTTATTGGAAATATTGATCTTTAATTCCTTTGCTTGTAGCAAGTGAAGAAATGACCTCCATAATATACTTTTTAAAAAAGATGTATTTATTTATTTATTTTTTTTGGAGAGCAGAAGAGTAGGGGGAGGGGCAGAGAACAGGGAGAGAAATAATCTTAAACAGACTCCCCACTGAGCATGGAACGTGACTAGGGGCTCAATCTCACGAGACTGCAATGTGAGCCAAAAATCAAGAGTCAGACACTTAACTGACTGAACCATCCAGGTGTCCCATAATGTACTTTTTATGTATTAATTAAGCAGAGCCCAAAGTTCTTAAGTGCTAAAAATAGAGAATGTGCAGAGTTTCACTTCCAGCATGACAAACTGAAGGGCTCCATAGACTTGCTCTCCCATGAAACTCACCTGCAATAGAAGAAAAGAAAAAAGAAAAAAAACTATTTAAAATCTCTGGAAATGATTTAAGAACATAAATCGAAAATAAACATCTTGGGCAGCCCCGGTGGCGCAGCGGTTTGGCGCCACCTGCAGCCTGGGGTGTGATCCTGGAGACCCAGGATCCAGTCCCACATCGGGCTCCCTGCATGGAGCCTGCATCTCCCTCTCCCTCTGAATAAATAAATAAAATCTTTAAAAAAAAAAAAAAAAGAAAAGAAAAGAAACATCTTAAATCTACTAAAACTCACAATTTTCTGAGTTTATGTGGATATTTGTTGATAATCTGCCAAAGAATTATCAGGAAAAAAAGGAGCCCTTGTTAAGATTTCCTCAAGATGAAAGGACAGTGACAGTCATCTAGAATTAATAATCTGATAGTGCAAAGCAATAATAAAAATATGTCAATTATCAATATCATCCACTGCTTTAGTATACTGTTAAATTATTTTTCTTCTCATGTGTGTTCATCTAGTCTCTTCACCCTAACCTATAACCAGCTATATCAGACTACACATTATATACTTTTCTCATTTTTCAGATTATATGGAACAATGCCTAGTACACCCTCAAATATTTATTAAACATTATTCTATGAGTTAGTCCTATAAAATGCCTTTATTTCTCATATGCCTCGCTGGGCACTATATAAATCAGAAGTATAGGTGAATTTATATGAGAAATATTTAAGCTACAGTTGAAAGTCAGGGGTATGGGCTCAAAATATCATCTGTTTCTCACCCAGAGATTGACCTCAAACCCAATTCACTTTTTGTTTCCTCACTTTATTATTTATTTTTGTTGTGCCTGGGGCATACTTAATAGCTTTTTGAGTGTATAGTAAAATGATAATCTGACCTATAAAGTATATAAACATATACAAATCTGATAGCTGATGTCATATCTCCTATAAGTCTAAATTTCTGAGGAGCTTTCTGAGGACAATTTCTCTTATAAGGAAGAAATATGGTTTTGAAAGATTTTCAGAGTTTTTGTTTTAAAATTTGACTCAAATTGGTCCCCAATTTGTCCATTTTTTACTTGAATGGGGTAGATTTCATCAAGCCAGTATTCCTGCTGCAAAAGTAAAAAAGGCTAGGGTCACCTAGGTGGCTCAGTGGTGGAGCATCTGCCTTTGGCTTAGGTCATGATTTCGGGATCCTTGGATGGAGTCCTGCATCTGGCTCCCCATAGGGAGCCTGCCTCTCTCTTCCTCTGCTTATGTCTCTGCCTTTCTCTCTCTGTCTCTCATGAATAAATAAATAAAATCTTTTAAAAAAAGCTTAAAAAAGGCTAGCTATATTACAAAAATAATATTTTTTAAGATATGAAAGTTGAGGAAGCAATGATGAACTCTTACTCTGAAAGAAGGTCTTTGTGAGGTGAGCAGATGATTGCTGGCCATTTTCTATCCTGTTGCTATTTGTCAGGGTACAGACCAAAATCTGTGCTTCAAGAGACCCTACTGGAAGTAAAGAGAGACCTGTGAGATTTGAGAATTAGGTGGAGTTCACATGACAGTTGGAAACTTGGAGTCCCAAACTCAGAGCCAGCTTACTTATTGTGACTTACTGAGTTCTGACAATTAGGAAGCCCTGTGCTTGAGGGCTTCTTAATGGCAGAGCCCTAACTCCCATTGTTTCCTGGTGTTTAAGAATCAAAGTCGCATGTGAAGGATTTCCTACCTCAGATATGACTCAATTTGCCCCTTAAAACAAAATGATAGAGTTTGAGGTTTCAGGGGATGATGTATTCACAGTCAAAATCACAGGGTTCTTATTGAAATTGGCCAATTCAGTCTAAAATTTATATGAAATTTTAGATAGGAAATAAGTGAAAATTCATTGTGGAATATTATCATATCACGGAATATTTTTATATGGAAATATAGATGGAATAGCTAAGACGATCTTAAAGGAAGAGAAGAGGAGGAAAACGAGGAGATAGTTGAAGTACTTGCCCTGTTAGATTGCAAGACTTCCTGTAGAATTACAGTGATTTAGAGAGTGTGACATTGGTGCAAGCAGAATAAAACAAGAGAGTCTAAAAAGAGACTTCCACATACACAGTCACATAGAGGTTCAGCAACTCAATACAGCGTAGAAGAAATGTTCTTTTTAAAAACATTAGTAAGACCCCTAAGGAGTCAAGTAACTACATAGAAAATAATAAGAATTAACCCTTTCCTCACACTATATGAAAATTTGAGTAGATTAGCTACTCTTATTTGAAAGATGAAATAATAACATCCTATAAAAAATAAGACAATGTCTTTCTTACTTGAGAGAAGCAGATATATATTTTTTAACATAGTGTTAAATTTCAGGTATATTGTAGTGATTCAACAATTCTATACATTACTCAGTGCTGATTAGGATGAGTTTACTCTTAATTCCCTTCTCCTATTTCCCTCATGGCTCTACCCGCCTCTTGTCTGGCAATCATCAGTTCTCTATATTTAATAGTCTGTTTTGTTGTTGTTGTTTGTTTCTTTGCCTTTGTTCATTTGTTTCTTATGTTGCATAAATGGGCGAAATCATGTGATCCTTGTTCTCTTCTGACTGACTTATTTCACATAGCATTTGCTGCCTAGATACAGCCATTTTGTTGCAAATGGCAAGATTTCATTCTCTTTTATGGCTAATATTCCATTATCTATCTATTTCTCTACCACATCTTTATCCATTCATCTATTGAGGGTCACTCAGGTTGCTTCCATATCTTGGCTATTGGAAATGGTGCTGAAATAAACAGAGGGGTACATAGATATTTTCAAATTAATGTTTTTATTCTTTGGGTAAATACCCAGTAGTGGAATTATTGAATCATATAGTAATTCTATTTTTTTTTTTTTATTTTTGAAGAATCTCCATACTGTTATCCATAGTGACCACACCAGTTTGCATTCCCGGCAACAGTACATGAGGGTTTCTTTATCTCCACATCCTTGACAGCACTAGTTAGTTAGTTAGTTTGTTTGTTTTTTATTTTAGCACTCATTGTGGTTTTGCTCTACATTTCCTTGACAATGAGTGATGTTAAGCATCTTTTCATGTGCCTGTTGGCTGTTAATATGTCTTCTTTGGAGAAATGTCTGTTCATGTCTTCTGTCCATTTTTAATTGGATTATTTGGAGTTTTCTTGGTGTTGAGTTTATAAGTTCTATATATATTTTGGATACTGACTGCTTATCAGATATACCATTGGCAAATATCTTCTCCACTCAGTAGATTGTCTTTTAGTTTTGTTGATTGTTTTTGCTTATTTTGTTTGCTTTGCAAAAGCTTTTTATTTTGATTTAGTCACAATGGTTCCTTTGGTCTTCTGTTTTATTTTTTTCATTTTATTTCCCTTACCTCAAAAGATATATCTAGAAAAATGTTACAGCTGATGTCAGAGACATTACTGCCTGTGCTCTTTTCCAGGATTTTTATGCTTTCAGATCTCACATTAAGGTCTTTAATCAATTTTTAGTTTATTTTTGTGTATGCTGTAGGAAAGTGGTCCCATTTTATTCTTTTGCATGTAGATATCCAGTTTTCCCACCAACCAACTGTTGGAGAGACTTTTTCCCATTATATTTGCTTGCCTTCTTTGTTGTAGATTAATCATATAATTATGAGTTTATTTCTAGACTCTTATTCCATGTCATTGATCTATGTGCCTGTTTTTGTGCCAGTACCATACTGTTTTGATTACTTCACGTTTATATATATATTTTGAAATCTGGGAATTATGCCTCCAGATTTGTTATTGTTTTTTTTTTTTATAAAGATTTTATTTATTTATTCATGACAAACAGAGCCGGAGAGAGGCAGAGGCAGAGACAGAGGCAGATGGAAAAGCAGACTCCATGCAGGGAGTCCTATGTGGGACTCTATCCTGCGACCCCGGGATCAGAACCGGAGCCAAAGGCAAGCGCTCAACTGCTGAGCCACCCAGGCATCCCTGTTATTCTTTTTCAAGATTGCTTTGACCCCTTTAGGCCTTTTGTGGTTCCATACAAATTTTATAATTATTTGTTCTAGTTCTGTGAAAACTACTATAGGTATTTTGATAGAGATTACATTAAATCTGTAGCTTGCTTTGGATAATATAGACATTTTAACAATATTTATTCTCCCAATCCATGAGCATGGAATATCTTTCCATTTGTTTGTGTGTCATTTTAGTTTCTGTCATCAGTGTATTATAGTTTTCAGAGTACAGGTCTTCCACCTCCTTGGCCAAGTTTACTCCTAGGTATTTTATTATTTTTGTCACAACTGTATGTGGGAATGTTTTCTTAACTTCTCTTTCTGTACTTCATTATTAGTGTATAGAAATGCAACAGATTTCTGCGTATTGATTTTGATCCTGTGACATTACTGAGTTCATTTATCAGTTCCAGTATTTTTTTTGTGTGGAATCTTCTGAGTTTTCTTTATATATTATCATATCATCTCCAAATAGAGTTTTCCTTCCTTTTTTTTTTTTTTTTTTTTTTTAACCAACTTGAGTACCTTTTCTTGTCTGATTACTCTGTCTAGGACTTCCATTATTATATTGAATAAAAGTGGTGAGAATGGATGTTCTTGTCTTATTCCTTATAAGGAGAAAAGCTCTCTATTATCCACCATTAAATCTAATGTTAGCTGTGGGTTTTTATATACGGCCTTTATTATGTTGAATAAAGTTATTTCTTAAAGAAAATAGAAAAAAACAGGGACGCCATTAAAAAAATCCTACATTGGATGGAAATGTTCAAAAGGTACAAACTTCCAGTATAAATAGTAGGGATATAATGTACAACATGACAACTCTAACAGTAACACTGCTGTACGGCATTTTTAAGTTACTAAGAAGGTGGATACTAAAAGTGCTCATCACAAGGGGGTAATATTTTTTTTGCATCTACATGATTATAGATGGTAACTAAACTTAAAATGGTAACCATTTTGCAATATCTGTAAATCAAATTATTGAGCTGTATACTTATACAATGTTTGTCAATTATATTTCAGTAAAACTGAAAGAAAAAACTCCTACAGATTAATAAGAAAAAAAAAAGAATTTAAAAAATGAGCAAAAGCCTTTAAAAGGTGTTTCCCAAAATAGAATATGTAAATCACCACAAAATATTTGAAATTGGCGTGAACATCATTATTCATCAATAAGATGCAAATTAAAATGACAGTGAGATACATTTACACCCAAAACAGAAAGGCTAAAATGAAACACATAGACAGGTCACTTGTTTATATATATATAAACAATATATTTATTGTTTATTTATTTATTATTTATTGTTATAAATATAAACAACTATTGTTTATATTTTTCACATTACTTGTACTTGACCCAGGGAGCAGAGTCCAGAGTCCCTCATTCAGGGACATCCATGCTATCTCCTCCTCCCCACCTCCCTTGTTTAAGACAGAGGATTTAGTTTATACTCTCCATGTGATATCCTTTTCTTAAGTTTATGTGGTTCTTCCAAATCTATTGCCTATGGTTTGAGTTCTTTTAATTTTTCTGTTTTAGCATTTAAAAATTCAAAACTAAGCCTTTATTTCTTTGTTTTCTCTCACATCTTTTTACTTTAACATATAAAAATGTATATGTTTAAAAGTATGTGTCCTAATATGTAAATATTAATCAGTTTATCCATTTGTCTACATAAATTGACCCTTTGTAAAAAGAAAAGTCATTAATAGGGGTGCCTGGTTGGCTCAACAGTCAGTAGAACATACAACTCTTAATCTCAGGGTCCTGTGTTCAAGCCCCATGTTGCTTATTGAGCCTACTTAAAATAAGTAAGTATGTAAGTAAAAAATAATAAGTCATGAATTAAAAAAATAATTCACAAAGAAGCTTGAAATTTGAATTTCAAATTAAATGCTCCTGTCATCCTAGGTCAACTGGTGTCCAATGTATGTTTTCATTTGTAAAATGTATGCACGTCGGGGGATCCCTGGGTGGTGCAGCGGTTTGGCACCTGCCTTTGCCCAGGGCGCAATCCTGGAGACCTGGGATCGAGTCCCACGTCGGGCTCCCGGTGCATGGAGCCTGCTTCTCCCTCTGCCTATGTCTCTGCCTCTCTCTCTCTCTCTCTCTCTGTGTGACTATCATAAATAAATAAAAAAATTTTTAAAAATGTATTCACGTCATATAAATAGATGTCCATTCTGAATAAAATAGTTACTTCATTTTTAAAGTGGACATAACATTTTCTTTCCCCTAGTATTTGTGTGTTAAACTACAAGCAGAGACAGATGTGAAGGTCAGCACAGAAAGAAGAGTGAGCTTCTAAATCCAAACTGGGCACGCAGGAGAAGCTGCTGTTAGTGATATCACCAGTGACTTGACCATGAGAAGATAACTATGGAACAGCCACCCAGAATCTTTTTGATATAAATTTCAGGGCTAGGATGCAGGGTGCCCTTTACTAAAGCACTCTTATAGGTTAGGGCCACATACCATAAAGTAGTAAAGTATAGTGGTAGAGATTACTAGATGTTTCTTCATTTACCTAGTTACCTTTTTGATTTACAAAACTCAGGGCTGGGATGCAGGGTGCCTTTTCTAAATTACCCATGCAGATTAATGCCATTTACCATGAAGTAAAGACTACTCGATTTTCACCAAAATTTGCCTTTTTTTTCTTGTAGGCAAATAGACTACAATCCTGAGCTTCTCTTATTGTCAAGGTACTAGGTGCTAGCCAGTGGAATGCCATCAAAAGTAATGATTGTTATTTCTGGCCAATGTTCCCCAAAACACTTCTCTTCAGTGTTCTCCTATATGCTACTTCTTCTTCCAGCCAATTAGGAGGGAGATGACAGACAACTTTGGGAGCCATTTATTAAAGAGCCAGAAAGAAAAGAAAAAAGAAAAAAGAAAAGAAAAGGAAAGGAAAAGGAAAGGAAAAAAAGAAAGAAAGAAAGAAGAAAGAAAGAAAGAAAGAAAGAAAGAAAGAAAGAAAGAAAAAGAAAGAAAGAAAGAAAGAAAGAAAGAAAGAAAGAAAGAAAGAAAGAAAGAAAGAAAGAAAGAAAGAGAAAGAAAGAAAGAAAGAAAGAAAAGGAAAAGGAAAAAGAAAAGGAGAAGGAAAAAGAAAAGGAGAAGGAAAAAGAAAAGGAAAAGATAAGAGAAGGCCTCAGAGCTGTAGGCAGCTTAGGTACCAGGATAATTTTGTTAATGAGAGATCTTCCACTGACAGGGTGCATCTACCCAGGTCTGTTGCATGAGCCATAAATGTACTCCTGTTGTTTTTGTACCTTTACATTTTTGGGATCTTTGCAATTCAGCTATTAGCATTATACTAACTAATTTAAGTGGAAAGAGTGCTGCTGCAATGATTAGGATATCTGTACTCTCTGGCCAGGTTTAGCACTGACTGTCTGGGTGGCATAGACAGGTCACCTTACCTTATAGGACTGGAGCTTCCTCATTCTGCAATGAACGTAATGGATTGGTTCATCTAGGCCACTCCTTCCTGTTCTAACATTATAGAGTGAGATACTGCATCGTATCAACAATGCATCTTTGTATTTTAATGCAAAGGCACTATAGTATTTGCCATTGGTATGTAGTAGTGATGTGCCCATTTTTTATTTGTAGGTCTCAAAGTAAATTTCCAATAATTTTCTAGGGGCATCTGTTTACTGCTATTGATTAAAATTTTTTTAAAAATTCCAAACTGAGCTGTCCAAGATGCAAGTTCACTCATTTGAGCTCATAGACCAATGTTTATGTCATTAATATGTCTATCTATAAATCTGCCCTCAAATCAATAGGAAAGTAGTACCTCTTTATTCAAAAGGTAGCTTCAGGAAATTGTTAACTATTTTACACTATTGCTTCTACCCTGTACTGTTTATACCATTAAAATGTACTTTTGATCAAAATTTTTCTATGCCTCTTTGTAAAGGGCATTTTCTTTCTTTTAAAAGTTGGAGTGAAATTGATTTCATCACTTTTGAATTATTTGAGTATGCCTCAAGTTAATTTTTCATCTAAAGGGAAAAAAAGATGATTGCTCACATATTTTTAAGCTTATGTCCCCAAAATCCCCAGAAAGACATAATGTTGCTTGAAATATGGGTTTTCTGTGTATATTATGAATAACTGCAATGAGAACAAAATAGATGTATGTCTAATATATGTATGTCTAAATTGGCTCAACTTTATGCTCATTACTTTCCTTTGGAAATTTTCAAGAGTTGATGTTACCTTTGACACTTACAAACTTGACACAGTTTTGTATGCTTAATCCCTTCTACTTGGAAACACTAACTTGATAGAGAATTTTAAGTGGTCAGCATTATTTAGAACAATTAAGTATTTTTTTATTGAAATGTAGTTGGTATTAGTTTCAAGTATACAACATAGTGATTCAACAAGTCTATACATTATGCTATGGTCACCATAGCTAACCATTTTTCACCATACAAGAGTATTATAATATCATTGACTATATTCCTTATACTGTACTTTATATCCCCATGACTTAATCTATATCTGGAAGCCTATATTTCCAACTCCCCTTTGTCTATTCTGTCCAAACTCTTCATTGTCTTCCTCCCCATTTCTCTGTATTTATGGGTCTGTTTCTGCTTTTTGTTTTATTCATTTGTTCTTTTAGATTCCACGTATATGTGAAATCGTATGGTATTTGTCTTGTGTGATTTGTTTCACTTAGTATAATACCCTCTAGGTGCTCCTATGTTCCTGCAAATGACAAGATCTCATCCTTTTTATGGCTAAGTACTATTCGTTTGTGTGTGTGTGTGTGTGTGTGTGTGTGTGTGTGTGTGTGTGTGTAAACCACCTCTTTCTTATTCATTCATCAATGGACACTTGGGTTGTTTCCATATCTTTGTGATTATAAATAATTCTGTAGTAAACATAGGGGTATGTATATCTCTTTGATTTCATATTTTTGTTTTCTTTAGGTAAATACTTATTTGTGGAATTACTGGATCATATGGTATTTTTATTTTTAAATATTTGAGGAACCTCCATGTTTTCTACGGTGCTGCCCCAATTACATTCCTACCAAAAACACATGAGCATTTCTCTTTCCCTGCATCCCCTCACTAACACTTGTTATGTCATATATTTTGGATTCTAGTCATTCTGACAGGTCTAAGGTGATATCTCATTGTGGTTTTAATTTTCATTTCTCTGATGATTAATGATGTTGAGCGTCTTTGCATGTGTCTGGTGACCATCTGTATATCTTCTTAGGTAACACCCTATTCAGTTCCTCTGTCCATTTTCAAATTGGATTATTTGTTGCTGTTGCACATTAACCATTTTTTAAAAATGTTTAATTATGTTCTTCAAAATAGTCCTTCAAATAAGGAAAAACTGATTCACATGGTTTTTAAGCTGTGGTATGTTCTTTTTTTTTTTTTTTTTTTTTTTGGTGTGTTCTTTATTTAAAAAAAAAACCCTACAGATAATAGAAAAAGTGATGATTTTTATTCAAAGCATATGTAGCTGACTGCTCAGTGAGGTAGCATTACTGGTAAAGGAACTTCACTGCTTATATTTTTCCATTACTTTTCTTTTTCAGAAATAGTACATTTTTCCCTTCAAGTGCAACTTTGGGCAGCTCACTAAGTTGGTCATTTTTTTTTTTGGCACAGAATTCATTCAATCTTATGACAATTTGAAATGCTTTTAACCCTCATCCCTGATCTCAAAGCTGACAAATACAAAGCGTGCCAAACAAGTGAAATCTGAAAAGGTGAATGATGCTAAATGTATGTAGTGAAGTAAATTACTGTGGTCTTCTGTATAGTGTTAATTATTTAAAACAATAATTAGAAGCATGGGGAATCATTTCCTTATATTTTCTCAGATCAGAATGACAGAATATATTATTTAATGTATTTTTTTTACTCCAACCCCTTCTAATTAAGATAAGGAAGTTAAATGTCTACAGGCCTTTATTTTATTTTGATGAAAATTGAGAAAATGAGACATCCTTTCAAATAGTTTTTATTGTCCTTTTATGTAAATCCAACTGAATTTACTATAAATGGTGTGTATTATTCAAATTTATGATTTGTTAATCTCTCCTTGAGTTTGACTTTAATGAAATACATCCCAACTTCGGGGCAGTGATCAGTCCTGTATATTTATAACTTGCTTTAGTCTCAAAGAAAATATTCTCATTGCCCAGTATTATGACAGAGGGAGAAAATGAAAAAAGATACTTGAAAGCACAGTAATATTTATAAACTGAAAATTTATCCAAATAGCTTTGCACACTGAATGTCTATAGAATATATATATATATATATATATATATATATATATATATATATAGTCAGAGAGTTCAAGCCTTCTGTAGAATAGAATAGAAGAAATCAATGAACGATTTCTTTAATTCTCTGGGTTAGTGGGAAAGGCCTATCTTTAACTGTCAGACCTATTGTCACTTGGTTGACGGATAGCAGTAAGTTGGGGCATCATGTTGTTTTCTACTACTGTGGAAGTTATTAGAGAAGCTGCTCTAAAGAAATATTTACTGAATTCCTTTTAAAGGATGACAGCTTATTACTACTAACTCCTGTCAAACAGAATACTTCCCCTTCATTCTGCACTTTGTAACTCTCCAGGAACTCATAATCATAAAAGAAAGCAAATGGAAATCATTCTTTCCTGCTGAAGCCTAGAAGTTGCATTGCCATAAGTCATGGCCATGTGGCAAATGTTCCCAGAGAAAGGGGAATTGAACAGGATGAGAAAGACTCTCAACTAGATCATTTTGGAACTCTCATGACTGGATCATTTTCAAATTGCACAGGAAATTAACTTAAAATGATTTCCACTGATACTTTAAAGTGCATTACCATGTGATCTTTGAAAACAACATATTTTTGTATATTTTTGTTATTGTACAAATGTTAGAATCTAATTTCAGACTAGATATTTAATTATAAAAGCAATATATGCACATATCACCCAAAGCAATTAGTGCAACAGAGTATAAAGTTGGAAACCTATTTTTCCATTCCTATGAATTACTAGTTTATCTTCCCAAAGATAATAGCATTATCAGGAGTTTGGGTTTGCTGTTTTGTTTTTTTTAATTTTTCCTGAAACATGTTGATGTATGTAAAAACATGTGTTAGTGTTTGTATAAATAATTTTAGGTTATACAACCATGCTATGTGGACTTCCGTGTATTTTGCTTCTATTTATGCTTTAAGTATGGGTATGTTCAAATGAATCTCTCTCTCTTTCCCTCCTTCCGTCCCTACATGCACACACACACACACACACACACATACACATATCACATTGTAGATGTTTAATAAAAGTTTTCTAATATGTCTCAAGTGGACATCATGATATGTCCAGACTTCACTTAACTCAGTCTCTCATATTTTTCAACTAGAGGGAGCATAACTTCCAAATTTTAGAATCAGATTTTTTTTAAAACTTTGAATATTAACATCTTCTGATTTTAGAATTAGAAAGGTTTAGATTCTAGTTCAGAAATGTTTGATTATGTAACTTGTTCAATATTCTCATACTCCTTGCTTCCCTTTATTTTGTTTAATAAAATTCTATTTCTAAGGACTAACCCAAATACTACTCAATGAATTTATCATTACACCCATAATTCCTTTATCCATTCTTCTCTTGTGCTTTGCACATATACCATGTAATTTAACACCTAATAGTGAAATTATAGATCCATTTTATTGGCCTTCATGTTTATCAGAGTACCTTGAATATTGTTGACTAGACCAGAGATTGATAAACATCTACTGAATGAATGATCAGGGAAGCAAATTACAGTTAAATCAGTGAATCCATTCATCCAGTAGAACCCATTGGCACATGTAACAACATAGACAGGAAAATCCATTCCTAAAGATGGTTTTCAGCCTGAAAATTACTGCTATCTTTTACTGCGTTTCTACTGCACGTTTCTAAAGATGAGTAGGAGTTTTAGGTGCAATATCTGAAGTAAATATAGAAGCAATTAGATTTTTATTCCTTGTATTGTGATCATATTGTTCTGATAAAGAATTCAGTACACTGGTATAACTCAATCACCTTCCAGTGGATGGTGCTTCAGTTTGATTCATTCTTGAATCTGAAGCTCCTGCATAGCTTAGTTGCAGTAGTTCTGGTGGTCCCAAGGGAAGCATCAGGATTCCTGCTTCTTCAGATGGTACTGGGCATGCATAAGCAGAAAAAAGAACTGTATAAGCCCCCGAGTTTCAGCATTAGAGTGTGATTCTAGAGACACTTTGACACTATAAATCTGAAAAAAAAAAAATTAGGTCAAGTGGATTGAAAATGAAACTCTACCTTCCTCATTTTTGATCACTATAGAATGAAACTGTACATTGCTCTCTAAAACCTGAAATTGAGTTCTTAGGGGTGGATTTATTGAGAATTACTTAGATATAGGACAGAAAAAAAGGGGACCAAAGAGAAAAGAATGAAAGGAGAGGTCTAAAAAGGGTCATTATATTCTATCCTCTGCACTTAGATACCTGAATAATAAGACTTGTGTTTTTTTTTTACCTTGGTCTATATATAGAATGAGAAATCTGTACCAGTAATTCCTATAGGATGGCTACATATTCTAGAAATGAAAGTGACTATTTCTTTAATCAACTTCAGAAAACATATTCGTAACAATGGTTTGCTAAATTTTTCCAAGCATACCTGAAAGTTACAGTGAGAAGCTCACAGCATGCAATTTACTGATGTTTTTCGTTAGAAAGGCCAAGACTATGTATGTGCAGAATCTGAACAGAATTCATCATATGTTGCTGTCTGGCTGATGCTGAAGCTAAAGCAAATGCCATCAGTACATCTTACACCAGTACTTCGGCTTAAAAGACATTCTTCTTTCTTTGAAGTTCCCTCAATATAAGGCAAATTCTTAATTTATTTTATTTTTTAAAAGATTTTTTATTTGTTTATTCATAGAGAGAGAGAGAGAGAGGCAGAGACACAGGCAGAGGGAGAAGCAGGCACCATGCAGGGAGCCCGACCTAAGACTGGATCCTGGGTCTCCAGGATCACGCCCTGGGCTGCAGGCGGCGCTAAACCACTGCACCACTGGGGCTGCCCGGCAAGTTCTTATTTTAATGCAGAATAATTTAATCATCTAATTAGTTGATTTTTAGTGAGAAACCAATATAGTTCTCAATAACATTTTTTAAAAGATTTTATTCATTTATTTGAGAAAGAAAGAGAAAACCGGGGGAAGGGCAGAGGAAGAGGAAGAAGCAAACTCTGCTGACACAGGTCTTCACCCCAGGATTCTGAGATCGGGACCTAAGCTAGTCAGACACTTAACCAACTGAGCCACCCAGAAGCCCAACATTTTTCCAATATTGAAGATATACGTGTGGCCTATGATATATATGGTAATCATGCTAAAACCTACCTATATCATAGGTTTATTCAGAAGCTTAGATGATTTAAAGTGCAAACATTTTGGATAGTAATTGGCACATGGTAAAAGCTCATACAATGATTATAATGGTGGCGATGATGCCTTGAGATATATATATATATTTAATTTATTTATGATAGTCACAGAGAGAGAGAGAGAGAGAGAGGCAGAGACACAGGCAGAGGGAGAAGCAGGCTCCATGCACCGGGAGCCCGATGTGGGATTCGATCCCAGGTCTCCAGGATCGTGCCCTGGGCCAAAGGCAGGCGCCAAGCCACTGTGCCACCCAAGGATCCCTTGAGATATATTTTTTAGTTGATTTGTAACAGCCCTTGTTTTGTTTTTTCAAGATCAAGTTCTGTTGTATTTCAATGTGTATGATGCCCACACTAACAATTACTAGTTCATGATATGAGAATATGGTTAACCATCTTACAAGTATAGTGCAGCTCTACTGCTAGTTTCCCTCCCCCCCAATTTAGGGGATCCCTATTTAGTATTGGGTAGACATATTCTTTTCTATCAGAAGCTCTTCCCCATGGTCTAGGCTTGGACATGTTAGGGATTTCCAGGAATCTTTCCCCTAATCTAGAAGGGTTTATGTTTCTGGAGATCAGTTAGTTATTACAGAGTCTCTGTTTTGGTGTTTTGATGATCAGAGTCCAAAGCAGAAACAGAATTGTATTTTTTTTGTGTGTTTGTGAATAGGAGGGAATAGAAGAGTGTCTATTAAGGACATGCTATTTTTGGAATCTAATGGTTAAAGTAAAAGCTATACTTTCTAAGAAGTTCTGCCTGTGGTGGGCAGCTGCTTCCCAGCACATAAGAAAAATATTGCCTCTCGGCTCAAGTCCAAGTGGATTGTCAGAGCAGTTCTGGTATTCAGAAGACCTAATAGGAGCTCCACTACTCATATAAGTGTCCTGTCTAGCTCTTTTTTCACATCTTTTTGAACTTCCAGCAGCTTAAACTTTAGAATGACACTGTGACAGGAGGCTGACTCAAATTCAGCAGGCATAGGCTTTGAACACAGACCTTTTCTGTCAGTGTTTGATTCAGAAACAGCACAGTAAGGGTCTGAAAATGTCCCATAAGTATGAAAGGGGCTAAAAATTTTAAAAAGCAGCTAAAGGAACATTACCTGCATGAAACAAGGGCATTGACTGACAAATGTCCTTTCCTGATAGAGATGGAGGTTAAAATAACCTAGAAAAAACCTTAGACTTAAAAGCAGGTGAACTTAAATTCACTTGAGCCCTGAAAGCAAGGTGAGAAACAAAAAAATCTTACATATCTATTTTTCCAAGCAAAACAGTAATTGATGGTATTACTGCTGTAGTTTTCATTGTTGTGATTGTTTGTTCTTTAGATTGGTTTTAATTCTTTTAAAGAGAGACACCAGGTGACCACTTGAAACAGGGTTTCAAAAACTGCAGTGTGTGGATCTGAATAGTGCACAAAACCAGTGCCCCTCAGTGAACTATTCTAGTCCTTTATAAGTACAAAAATGGAGAGTAATTTTGACAGATGTTTGTAGTGACTTGGCATTGCTAAAACACTTAAGTGTGTGACCTATCTCGTTGAAGAGTTAAATATTTCAGATGTTGCCCAACTCTCCTGATGCAGACTGTGTCCTGGTCACGTGTGATAAGACCATGTATCTATTTATGACAGATTTAAAATAACATGGAGAAAACACCATGGTCCTTCACTAAGGTAGGTTTTGAAGCATTTGCCTGGATGGTATGAGAAACTTTCATATCCTAAATGACTTCTGTCATAGAGCATGAAATGGCTGCATTACTTGCTCTTTTGCATTCTTGTTTTAGGGCATTTAAGGCTCTTAAAACACAAGTTATTTAAGAAGGGGTGATGGTAGATACCCCCTTATGAAGTTTATATAATCCTTCCCTAAGGACTAGAGGCCTCCCCTGCCTCCTCTCCCCACCAAGCTGCTGGGAATGCTGATGGCTGATGGCTGGCAGCTGAGTATTCCCTCCTGATGTTTGCTCTGGGCAGAAAAGAGCTGCATCATGTAAAATCCAGTGGCATCACCACTGTCCAGTGGCAGTCTAAATACAATGACTATTTTATGTGGGGATATAGTGAGTGGCCCTATTGCCTCCATTGGAGGCAATGCTTTGGGACCCTCCCAGTGCCATAGTTCCCCAAGGCAGCAGTTCTGTTGTGACTTCATCACAACCTCACTTTTTCCTCAGCTCAGTCTTGTCTTCACATTCCCACAGCCGTTGATTTCAATAGCACTTTCCATAAAAACTTGCTGCGTGCAAATTTCCACTTCAGAACTGCTCTCTGGTGAAACAAAGCTTTGACAAAGTATCACGATGATTTTTTGAGATATATTTTCATTCATCAGTATAGGCTTTTTTTTTTTAATCAGTATAGGCTTAATAGAGAACAAGTCCATGAAATAATGGAGAACTGAGTCTGGAGAGTGATTTTGGGAGTGTGGGGCTGATCTGAGAGCCCACCTGGGGCAGGAGTTGAGAGGGTCAGTAACAGAAGGGCATGTGCCCTTGGTTTGTACAGGGAGGGATAGTGGGGATATACATTTTTCTTGTTCATCACCAGAGATAACCTTCCCTGTCTACATATTCACAAATTCAAAGACAACTCAATTTTCCCGTCATAGAGTTCTGTCTGGGATTTCAGAGCTGGTACTGGCTCAATACTGAACTAGATATGAAATGCTCACAAAGCCCTTAACTCTATTTTAATCACAGTACATAGCCTAAGGAACTGGAATTGGGCACATTAAAACAATTTTTTATTCAAAAGAGCTCAAAAAACCCCTTCATATTTAAAAAATCTCTAACTATAATTAATTGAGTCTTACCACATAGCCCTAACCTAACACTTGAGATTTCTGAAATTCATGATGCCCCGACTGCTCTATTAGTTGTAACTAACCAAGTCCCAAGGACTCATTATGATTTATATTCTATGTAAATTGTGATTTACATTATGATTTATTTCTGTGCAATTGCAAGTTGCATCAGCATCACCTCAGATCCTGTTAGAAATTCAGACTCTGAGGCGCTTCCCAGACTTACCAAATTGGAACCTGCACTTTAAAAAGATCCCTGGGTAATTCTTATGCATACTGGTGTTTGAGAAACATTGCTCTATGTGACTGAAATCCTCTGGAGTTCTTAATATTTCAACTCACATGGCTGTACACAACAGCCTTGATATGAGAGGCAGGTTCTGCAATGCTCTCTTAGTCATTTACTCCAACCAACTATCACAGTGTTTACTTCATATAAGAAAGTTGGAGATGGAGTGAACTGAGGCCAGAATGATGATGAAAAGAAAAAAAAAAAAAAACTGCTGTGTCTTTCACGATCCAGAAACTTTAACAAAGTGAAGACAAAATACCATAGATACATACATCTGAAGGAAAACAGCAGTTTATTAGGGTACGTCCCAAACTCTGTAACATGTTTTACAAGAATAAACCTGCATAAATGTGCTTCTTTTTTCAATCTTTTGCTACCTCCCACTTTTACTAAACACACACACACACACACACACACACACACACCTAAACTGATAGGCTGATCTATTTTCAGTTTCATCCTGAGAATTGCATGAATTCTCTTCTTTTCACATTCTTTTCACCTAGAAAATTTATATTTCAAATTTTATATTATATAACATTCTTTTTTTTCCAGAAAGCCTTCCATAGCTCCAACAGAATTCTGTATTTCCTCCAAATTCTTGCACAGTATAGTGAATGTCTGACCCATTAGGCTGTAAACCTTGGTTTAGCACTGGACTCAGCCCGTGCCTAAGCATGTACAGATTGAATAAACGAATGAATAACTTAATATAAGTAGGTATGTTATTTTTCTATTGCTAAATAACAAAATTACCACAAACTTGGCAGCCTTAAACAACATATACTTATTATTATCTTATGGTTTTCATGGCTCAGGAGTCCAGGCATGACTTAGTGGGAGTCCTCTGCAAGTCTGCAACTAAGGTGTTGGCCAGTACTGGGTTCCTACCTGGAGACTCAAATGGGGACGATCTGTTTCTAAGCTCCCTCAAGTTATTGACAGATTTCATAACCTTACAGCTGTATGATTGGTAGCTTGCTGCTTCTAAGCTAGAGAGAGAGAGAGACAGTGGCATGAAGAATGCAACATTCATTACATTTTTGCATTTGGTTAGAAGCAAGTCACAGGCATTGGTCAGACACAAGGGGATTACACAAAGGTGGGATCATGGTGGTCGGTTTACCACAAAAGCTGTTGTTAGCATTTGTGTTTGACTTTGCTCTTAATTTTCTAATTTATTTTTTAAAAAAACTAAACTTTTCCAATATTAGATTCAAAGTAGTGACCTGTAAAATAATTGCAGGGAGATTTTACTCAATTCTATTTCCTTCTCCTTAAGTCTCTGCAGTTGGATTGTGTAACTCTGAATAAACCCAATCTTCTCTCTAGAGATGGTTCCCCTATTCCACAAGAAAACACTGCTTGCCTGCCAGATGGGTATAACATATTTATCTTTTTGACTTGAGTCTTCAAATATGTTTTTCATTTCTGCTAACCTTAGTCAATAATCAAGTTGTTTGCTAAGCTAAAAATTTAAAGCTGGTTGGAAGCTCTATGTAATTCTCATACTTTTTTTTTCACCTCTGTAGTTTTATTTTTCTCATATTCCTCTGTTTCTAAAGAGTTGGTAATAAACTCAGGCACCTGTGTATCTATGACAAGAGAAGAATTTCAAATTTGTCTATGTCAAAGATGCACATTTTCCACTTGTTGTACAGCTAAACGTCTTCTGTATCTGTAGAAATAGTCTTCTTGAAGGCCCTTTCACTTTACTATTCCTCCAAAAAAACAAAAATCACACCTATTTCTTTAGTAGAATGATCAATATTAAGATAAAGGTAGCATAAATAACAGTTTGAGGGATCCCTGGGTGGTGCAGTGGTTTGGCGCCTGCCTTTGGCCCAGGGCGCGATCCTGGAGACCCGGGATCGAATCCCACGTCGGGCTCCCGGTCCATGGAGCCTGCTTCTCCCTCTGCCTGTGTCTCTGCCTCTTTCTCTCTCTTTCTCTCTCTCTGTGTGACTATCATAAATAAATAAAATAAAAAATAAAAAAAATAACAGTTTGATTACTACATTTAAGGAAACAAATTCTTACTTCACTTGCTAGTAATACGGTGAATGATTATTCCAACTGCTTGAATCTTTCCAGTGAGCTATCTTTTTCATATTCCTGTGTATGTCCTTTAAATTTTTTCATGTGCAAATGTAAATGCTTTAAATTTTTTCCTCCCTTCCCAACTTACACTGCTTTCTCAAATTATGGTTTGAATAGGATATGTGGTTGTTATTGTCAAGGTAGTGACCACTAGTATGCCCAGAGTTTTTCAAAAGAACAAGAGATTACTGCCAATCTAACCCAAGTTGCTAACATAAGTAAAATTTAAATATAAGACAACATAATATAAAAAGTACAAATGTGACCAAATTTAGATGATACTATAGTATATAAATAAGGAGTGGAGAAAAGGAAATAAAATTTGTTTAATTCAATAAAAGGAATGAAATATAGAAGGGAATATGAACTAAAAAAGCAAATCAAGATTAAAGGTAAGTGAAGACATATAAATAAATGTATATAATACAAGTTGATTATTTTTACCTGATAAAGAGGCATTCTACAATTAGAAAAAAGAAATCTACCTAATTGTTATTTTCACTAGATACACCTAAACCTAATGACCCAGATGAAGGTGAAACTTAAAATATAGAAAATTAATATGGTACCAATAAAATCCCATGGCACACCCTTCCCTCTCCCCCATAAAGAAATAGGAACTGGAACTATTATAACCAGATAAAATAGCATTTAAAGGCTCCTTGGTGAAATGACTGATTTTAGGACTGAGGCAAGAAACTTTTAAGAGTCTAAAGCTTCTTGTGGTACCAGAAATTAAAGCAATGCTAAAAACAAGCAAAGAAAACAAAATCTTCACAAAGTAGCAAAGTAAATTAAGCAGTATTGGATTATTTATCCAAAATATAAATATCCATGAATGCATACTGATAGAAGTTAATGAATGACTAAATAACTAAAAGGGGGTGAAAAGACAAATATCCAATACAGAAAATTCCTAATTTTTGGAGATACCCACGTTGAAGGAGGGGGGAGCATAACTCTGTACTCCTTAAGTGTAGGTTGCAGATAGTGACTGCCTTGCAAAAGGTACAATACGGAAAGGGGGAAAAAGTAACTTCACAGTAGAGAATCTTGACAAATATTACCTCAGCCAAATGATTTTAAAGTCAATATCAACAGTCAAATTTTGTTGATAGCATGTACCTTTATGTAATGAGAATGATTCTTTGCTTCTGTGTTCTTCCCCCCGAACCTGTAACTTCAGTCATATCAAGAGAACAGATAAGACAAATTTCAGTATGGGAACATTCTGTTATATACCTGACCAAAGCTTCTCAAAACTGCCAGGGTCATCAAAATTCTGGAAAAATCTCAGAAACTCCCAGAAAAAATCCCTTATGGGACAGGTTTCTCTTGCTCTCTGAAAGCAGCATGTTCCTATGAAAACTTCTGTAAGCTGAAATGGCGGAAACAAAGAAGAAATTACCATTAAGTGATACAGAAAATTTTTGAATGTTCTCAGACCCAGAAAATAACCTATCTTAAGCCTTTCTGACACTTTAGGAATATCCTGCCAATAGATAGATACACAAAATAAATCAAGATAAACCACAGATGCTCACAAACATAGTCTGAAACTATGGCTGCTGCTTGCTGAGATGCTGAGTGTGGTTCCCCAGAAGGAGCTTGTCAGGGCCCCTCTCGCTGCTTGAGGTGTCCCCTGCATCTCTCATGGCCTGTAGATGAGGTATCAGGCAAATCTGTTGAATGAGTTAGTGCCTGTAGTCAATGTCTTATTCTGCAAGTTAGCTGATTAGCCCAATCACTAGATTAAATTCTAATTAATGTCTCATTAGCAGAATTATCTTGATTGAATATGTATATAATGGTCAGATTGCTTGAGCTACCTAGATGGAACTATATTGTTTGGTCTTCCTGACCTACCATGAAAAACTTCTCTCCCCCCTTGCCAACCTGGGCCCAAGTTCCAGTTTGGTTTGTTCTGGGTTCTGCAGTAAAGTGTTATATTGGAAGTTAGTCATTATCCAGAAACAGTCAACTATTAGCAATTGTCTGTAGGGGTCACATTCAGCTAAGTAGACATAACACCATTCCCCTTTCCATAAGTAAAATTCATTTCACCAATTTGAAAAGTGATTTTTTAAAAAGTTAAAATAGACACTTACACTTCCACCTCCAATTGTCACCAAAATTTAATGAGTTATATGTGTGTGTTTTTTAAACCATCATTTGTCTTACTTTGTAAGAATATTGATATCAGATATATACAATCACATGTTGCTCTAAGAGAAGATGATCAATCACCATTTGGAAAAAAAGAACGCACAAATGATAAAATATGGCATTTTACATGTTCTTTAGATTGGCTGTGATAATTAATGCAACTTAAAATACATTTTGTCCAATGGTTAACTATGAAGAATATTCTTTAAGTTCACTTTTGTAATTTTATTTTTCCAATGCCGCCTTCTTGTCAGTTTCACCTATGGATCTACAGTCTTCATGCTTCATTTTCTTAAATGGTTCACTAGAGAATTTTCAGAGCCTAGAAATCTTACATTTTTTGTCTAACATTGAATTAGGCTCTCTATTGACTGATAATTATGTAATTATAATTTCTTAACATAGACTTTCTTCATGTTTTAGTTATAATGTTTTACTCATCAAATTGTTGGGAATATGAATATTCTCTTTTCACAAAGTTGTCCATAAATCAAGAGCATTGTTTAGAAACTTCTACAGAAGACAACTTTTACAATATTATACATCTAGTGTGGTACAGGGCTTGAATTTATAGTCCTTTGAGACATTTAACTGAGAATTCAGTACCATTAAATAATGTTATCCTCATAAAGTACGTATTTTCCAGCTGGTACAACTTAGGAGACTTTGATACTTATGATCTTCTAGGTTTGAGGTGTAAGTGGACATTAATGTCCACTTACTAAAGAAGCAAAGGGAAGTTCCAGGTAGTTTCATGTTAACACAATAATCACATGCAAAATAAATGTGTTCTAGTTCAGTGTCAACAAAATGCCAGGAAGGTGCCCATACAGAAGCAATTTAGTAAATTTATTATTATTTTATTTTAATTCTAGTGAAGTTGACATACAGTGTAATAGTAGTTTCAAATGTACAATATAACACCAATTCCATGTCACCCGGTGCTCATCACAAGTGCACTCCTTAACCCCTATCACCTATTATACCCATCCTCTTACCTCTTACCTCCCCTCTGCTAGCCATTAGTTTGTTTTCTATATTTAAGAGTGTTTCTTGTTCTGCCTTTCTTTTTTTTCCTTTTGTTTCTTACATTCCACATATGAGTGAAATCTTATGGTATTTGTATTTCTCTGAGTGATATTTCACTTAACATTATATTCTCTAGCTCTATCCATGTTGTTGCAATTGGCAAGATTTCATTTTATGGCTGATTAATACTCCATTATATATGTAAATATACCACCTCCTATTAATATCCTTTTTTTTAAAGCTCTCTTGCTGTGATTTTTTTCCTGTTCTTTCATTTGGGATATATTCCTCTGTCTCCTCATTTTATTTAAATCTCTATATCTGCTTCTACGTGTTAGGAAAGTCAGAAATGTCTCCTGCTCTTGAAAGTAGTGGCCTTATGAAGAAGGGGTTCTATATTGCCCTGCAGTGCAATATCCCTGTTCACCAGAACCTCACACTTCAGGGGTGTCTCCTATGTGTGTTTTGTATACACTACTCTTGTAGCTGAACCGCTTTTGCCTTTAATCCAGTCATCTGTAGTGGCTTTGCCTGTTGGTGGCAGGGTTTGGTCCCTGTGGTGTTAGTAAGTCAGTCTCAAGCTACCTTGGGCTTTAGTTGAGTCAAAACAAGTGTTTGCCAGAGATGTGGTAACGTGGAACTTTAGGCACTTTTTTTGTTGTTGTTTTGTTCTCTGAGAAGCTTTCATTGGTTGGTGGGGTCTGCAGTCAGACCTGTTGTCTGTCCCCCGCTCATTGCTGGGATTGCAGTGGGTGGGGGGGTGAGTGGTTATCTTCCCCTCTCCCTTGAGCAGGAGTTACTTTGGTGTGGTGCTGGCTTCTGTTGGGACTGCTTGGCCATTGCTAGGTTTGTGGCACCACTATGGATGGGCTCTGGCCAAGAGTGTATTAGACAATTCAGGTCTGCAGGAGAACATGGGGGTGTGTGGTGCCTACAAGATCTGTGCTGTGACAGGGGACCTGCTGCTGCCTAGAAAGACTACTTTGGAGGCCCACAGGGTTCTATGGGGCAGATCCACAGAAGTGCATGGAGGTGGGGTGTGCTGTTAGCAATCTAGGTGGTGAGTTTTGGCACTGCACTGGTTCTCACAGGTATCTGTGTATCTAGCCAGGGGCAGGGGAGGGAAACGGTGATTGCCAGCTTTTTTGTTCTTGGAGAAGACCCAAGATTACACCCCTCTACTACACACTCAGAAATTACTAAACAAACCTCCCTCCAGTATACATCAGGCATTCTTCAAACTGTTGCTTCTATTCTGTATCTCAGTGGGACTGTTCATTGTTGCTGTCTCATTAAAGGCAGGAGCTCAGCTTCCTCTTGCCCTCTCAGCATTCCCAGAGCCAAGCCCACTGATTTTTAAGTTCCAAGTTTTAAGCCCCACTGATTATGAACTCTTGAAGTTGGACCTTGTTTTCAAGGCCAAATGTAAAGATTTGTCACCCTTGTGCAGTTTTCCCATGCCTGGGGTGCCTGGGGTGAGGGCCTCTCTTTCTCTCCTTTCACTGCCATCTGTGACATCCTTCCCTCCAGTGGACAGTCTCAGGGTTTTGTGTGGCTCCTGTCCACCTTTCTCCACCCTACCTACCCTCTTTTGTGCAGCCTTTTCTCTACATTTAGCTACGGAGAGTCTGTTCTTCCAGTGTCCAGGTCGTTTCTGGGTTGTTTACATTGATATGCATCCATTACCTGGTTTTATCTGTGGAGTGAGCTGAGCTTAGGATCCTCTTGTTCTGGCATCTTCCCTGAAAGTTCCAATGTAGTTACTTTGACATTCAAGAATAAAGACCTACCCCACCCCACACACTAAAGAAAGAAATGTGAAGATCACTGTGAGATTTTTGAACTTGTTATCCTGACATCCAGCAGAGCAGAAAAAAAAAAAATAACAATGTGAGTGCTCTGGAGACAGATTCAAACCCTGAAACCACTATTATTTGCTACATATGTAGCATGTGTATAACATATGTAACATACAAAACATGTTAATTGACTATTTATATTATTGGTAAGGCTTTTGGTCAACAATAGAATCTTAGTAGTTGAGTGTTTAGTGGCTCAAAAGTCATATATAGATTTTCATCTGCATGGGGGTCAGTGCCCCTAACCTTTGTGTTGTTCAAGGGTCGATTTACTATATTTATCTTCAGTCCCATCAACTATTAAAAAATGAATAAGTGAACTGGTCAAAGTTATATGGGTTGAAAATGAAAGACTTAAATCCCAATCTCTTTATATTTGCAAAACCTTCAGCTGTAGTCATCCTACTGAAGAGAATAGGTGACTGCCCCTTACAAACCAATGGAAAGCCAGCGTATCAAGTAGAAGCATTGTATACCTTTTGTAATTATTTCAATAATATTTTTCTATTTGACAAATCATCTGGTATAATCTTACTGACAGAAGATAAAAATGGCATAATGGGAATAGTAAGCTTTTTAAGTGTCAGAAAGTGGATTTGAAATTAGATTTTCCTTTTCCTCGGTTGTGTAAAATGCTTATTGAATGCCTTCAATGGGCAAGAGTTGTGCCAGGCACTAAGGTCATAAAGATGAAGAATGGAAACATGTCCTCTGCCCTAACGGAGTCATAGTTTAGTAAGAGAAGCAGACATATAATCAGATCATTTTAATACAACATGGTAATTGATATGATAGATGCGTGGCCTGAGAGTTGGAGAGCCCAGCAGGAAGGATATTTACCCAATATAGGAACTTGAAGAAAGTTTTTGGGAGAAAATGATGCTGGAATTAAGCTCAAGTTTGAATAAACATAGGCTGGGGTAAAAGATGAGAAGAGTGTTTCTGCATTAACCAATTTATGTAAGCATAAAATAGGTAATGCATTTAGGGAAAAAATGTATAGTGCCAGAATATAAAGGCAAAGCAGTGGGCATGGGGGGACTAGAAAAATAGGCAGGGCTAAGAGATTAAAGACCTTCGGTGCCAAACTTCTGTATCTAGTTGTGACAATGATGGACTAGTGGCTGGTGGTGGAGGGATGAGAGTTATAAATTAATTACGGCAGAGGAATAAGAAAGTTACATCTTTGGTTTATAGTGATCACTCTAGCCACAGTATGAAGAGCATATTTAAAGCTTTCAAGTCTAGAAGAAGGAGGCCAGTTGGTGGTGGTAGCAGTGGTGAGGGGAGTATTTTGCAATTGTCACTGCAAAAATTGGGAAACGTGTGGGCCAAGTTTAAGAATAGAAAGTCGTACATATATTAAAAATATTTAGATGGTAAACTGTGCAGAACTTGGTAAGTACATATAAAGTTTTACTTTTGATTTGCCAACAAGCACATGAGAAAATGCTCTGCATCACCTGCCGTCAGGGAAATACAAATCAAAACCACGATGAGATACCACCTCACACCAGTGAGAATGGGGAAAATTAACAAGACAGGAAACAACAACTGTTGGAGAGGATGTGGAGAAAGGGAACCCTCTTGCACTGTTGGTGGGAATGTGAACTGGTGCAGCCACTCTGGAAAACTGTGGAGGTTCCTCAAAGAGTTAAACATAGAGCTACCTTATGACTCAGCAATTGCATTACTGGGTATTTACCCCAAAGATACAGATGCAGTGAAATGCCGGGACACCTGCACCCCAATGTTTATAGCAGCAATGTTCACAGTAGCCAAACTGTGAAAAGAGCTTCGACATCCATCAACAGATGAGTGGATAAAGATGTGGTCTCTATACACAATGGAATATTACTCCGCCATCATAAAGGACGAATACCCACTATTTGCTTTGACATGGATGGAACTGGAGGATATTATGCTGAGTGAAGTAAGTCAATTGGAGGAGGACAATCATTATATGGTTTCACTCATGTGGGGAAGATAAGAAATAGTGAAAGCAATTATAGGGGAAAGGAGGGAAAATGTGAGTGGGAAATATCAGAAAGGAGACAAACCGTGAGAGACTCCTAACTCTGGGAAATAACAAGGAGTAGTAGAAAGGGAGGTGGGCAGGGGGATGGGGTGACTGAGTAACGGACACTGAGGGGGGCACTTGATGGGATGAGCATTGGGTGTCATGCTATATGATGGCAAATTAAACTTCAATAAAAATAATAATAATAAAAAGAAATTACCCAAAGAACAAGACAAATATTGATTAGTACATAGTGAGATAAATGAATGAATAAGTGAGTATAAATGGGGAGAAGATACATATTCCTTACAGAGGAATATAAAAAATAGAACAAGATAGTCCTTCAAAGAGGAGGAAATGATTTTTCTTCTCTATGAATGAGAGCTAGACCTAGGAACTATCTCCCAAAGAAGAAGGAGAAAAATGATAAATGTCTGGTGAGTAAACCTGGAGATATCACCTTAGTTCTCAAGGTTAAAATCACCACAGAAAAGTTACGTTAGCATCTGATACTCCAATGTGATGAGAAAGGCCTTCACTTCTGTGGTATTCTTCTCTGAAACCAATAACTCCATTATAATCATGAGAAAATAAGAGATACATTCAAATGAAAGTCGTTTTACAAAATATCTAACCAATGTTCTTCAGAACGGTCAAGGTTCTAAAAACCAGGAAAGACTGAGAAACCATACAGATTGGAGGATTCTATGACAAGATAATGACAAAATGCAATTTCAGTCTTGGAATCCTGGAAGTGAAAAAGGACGGTAGGGTAAAAAGTGTTGAAATTCAAACAAGTCTCTACTTTAGAGAACAGTATTGTAATAATGCCAATTTCCTAGTTTTCTATTTATGGGAAGCTTAATGAGGATTTGTTTTTAGACCTGTTACTTTGCAACTGAATCAAATTCTCTTGTATTTTGAAAGACAGGGTGTTGTGTTTGCTCTCTGTAGTCAGCAGGCTATTTAATCCATGGATACCTTGGAAAAAACATAATTCTGATCCTGACTTCCTCTGGTATACATTATTTCTATAATTTTGTTTCTAGAATGGCGAAGGAAAATTTTAGAGGAATTTTTACAGAGTTTCAGAGAAATTCTAAAAAAATTAGTAACAGTTTCTTTTGCTACAGAGATGGTTTTATAATTAAAGTGTATGACGACATAGCACATTGCCTTGAGGAAGTTCAAAACATTTTGCCAATGTGGTTAAGAACACAGCTACTACCAAACAAAATGGTAATAATAGAAATGAAGCTTTGAATTCCATGTAGATACTAATATGTCTTATATCTATCAAAGGTGCTAACATTACAAAGCAATGTCTAACCAAGGATTGTGAAGCGATTCAATCAAACACAAAAGTCTCCTTGTTTATAGGTGCACCTACAATCCGGCAGAGGCTAGTGTAGTCACACTCTTGTGTCTCAGGTTCAAAAATCTGCTTAGAAAGTTTACTCCAAAGAAGCACTTGGTTTTATTTGCTGCTCAGTGGTACCTCAGACTAAATCCAAAGCCTATGCGAGACATACATGAATAATAATTTAGAATTAATTTATTTTACATGACCCTCATTTTCTAAAACACGGCTTCCTCTACATCCCGAATGGTACATAATAAATAATTTAGAGTTAAATAGAGCATTGACTCTGCATAAAATGAAGATAAAGTTGGTTCTCTGGAGTAGAGTAGCTAAGAGGTATCATCGGCTATTGATTGCTTCTAAAATATTAAGGAATGCTATTCCCAGAAACATGAATGGAATAAATTAGACAAAAGATAGATTCATTTTTCCTTACAAAAATAACTATTTCCTAAGTTATTGCATGGACTGAAGGAAAAACCTAAACCTTTTCATTGAAAGGCATAATTTTGCAGTTGGTTCTTATTCTTGGTCATGCATGTTTATACTATTTGTGAAGAAAATTGTTATGAAACATTGCATAAGTTGGAAAGGACATGAAATGATTATTTGTTAATTATTTCCTTTTCTTTGATTCTGCATGGAAAGAATAGAATCAAAGAACCAAATCTGATCTTAGAATGCTAGTACTCTAAGAAATCAAACATCACCTAGACCAATTCTCCGATATCAGATTGAAGATACTAAGATAAAATTATAGTTAGTTACTGACTAAGGACAACCAAGTAAACATTGACAAATTCAGAAGTAGACTATATTATATCTCAGAATTCATTTTGGTAAAAAAAAAAATCTAAAAAGTGTTTATCCTATTAAGTAACTCTAGCCTGTGACACCATCAGGATTACAAAAAGCATAAAATATCCTAATTAATTGTATTTTAGGGGATGGTTAAAAAAAGAATTACATTTGGAATGCATGTGGATATATACTTTTTCCAATAATATATGTAGTAATTAATTGATAGATGATAAATGAATTGATGGATAGGTTAATAGACACATACATATATATGTAAGTAATACAGTGTATATAATTACACTATGGATATTATTTCTTTTTAGGAATTAAATCCCTTCAAAATGAAATTAGTAGTCTGCTATATTTAAAATACCTATAGCATTTAAGTTTGTTCTTAGAAAATACATCTGAAAAAGAATATCAATTTTAAAGTAAATTAAATTAAAAATAAAATTTCATCTTAGTATTTTTCCTATAAGCCTTTACTTTAAAAGAACAACACTGATATACCTCTGTTGGAACTATGTTTTTGTAGCTATCTGGTGATTTAAGTGCATTGAACAGGTTTCGCATGTAAAAGAGGGATGAAAGGCCAGAATAATACACTGAGCAGATTACAAACATGAATAATTTCACATAAACATGAAAGAAGAATGAATATTTTGTTTTAACTTCTTTAAAAAAATAATCTCTATGTCCAAAATGAAGCTTTAATTTATGACCCCAAGATCAAGCGTGGCATGCTCCACCAACTGAGCCAGCCAGGTGCCCCAAGAACAAATAATTTAACATTGAATACTATTCACCTTTTTATAGTAAAGATGAAAATATTTGTAGTTCTAGTATTGTGAAAGTTGATTGTAAGCCCTCATTAGAGATTGTTTTTATTATTTTCATTCTTCAAGTAGGAAATCTCCTGGGAAAATCCATAATCTAACACTTTATTTAATTTTTTAAAGTTTTTATCCAAAGTCCAATTAGCTAACATAGAGTAAAATATTAGTTTTAGTTGCACAATATAGTGGGTCAACACTTTATCCCTATAACACCCAGTGCTCATTACTAAAAGTGCACTCCTTAAATCCTATCACATATTTTACCCCTCCCTTCCATCCACCTCCCATCTGGTAACCATCAGTTTGTTCTCTATAGTTAAGAGTCTGTTTCTTTGTTTGCCTCTCTCTCTTTTTTCCCCCTTTGTTGGTTTGTTTTGTTTCTTAAATTCAATATATGAGTACAATCATATGGTATTTGTCTTTCTCTGACTGACCTATTTCACTTAGTTTGATACACCGTAACTCCAAACACATCACTACAAATGGCAAGATTTCATTTTTATGGCTGCTTAATATTCCAGTGTGTGTGTGTGTGTGTGTATTTGTATGTTTGTATGTATATACCACATCTTCTCTATCCATTCATCAGTTGATGACACTAGGGCTGTTTCCATAATTTGGCTATTCATTTTTGGCCATTTCCATAATATTGCAATAAACATTGGGGTGCAATTATCCCTTTGAACTAGTATTTTTGTATTCTTTTGGTAAATACCTAGTAGTGCAATTGATGGATTGTAGGGTAGTTTTATTCTTAACTATTTGAGAAACCTCCAGATTGTTTTCCAGAATGGATCCACCCAGTTTGCATTCCTACCAACAGTGCAAGAGGGATCCTCTTTCTCCACATTGTCACCAACACTCATCATTTCTTGTGCTTTTGATTTTGACCATTCTGACAGGTGTGAAGTGATATCTCATTGTCATTTTGATTTGTATTTCCCTGATGACCAGTAATGTTGAGCATTGTTTCATGTGTGTATTGGCCATCTGGATGTCTTTTTTGGAAAAAATGTCCATGTCTTCTGCCCCTTTTTTATTGGATTATTTATTTTGGAGGTGTTGAGATTGATAAATTCTTTATATATTTTGGATCCTAATCCTTTATCAAATATGTAATTTGCAAATACCTTCTCCCATTCTATAGTTGCCTCTTAGTTTTGTTGATTGTTTTCTTCACTGTGTAGAAGATTTTTATTTTAATGAAGTCCCAAAAGTTTGTTTTTGCTTTTGTTTTCCATGTCTCAGGAGACCTATCTAAGAAGAAATTGCTATGACTGATGTCAAAGAGGTTACTGACTGTTCTCTCTTTTAGGATATTTATGGTTTCATGTCTTACATTTAGGTCTTTAACCCATCTTGAATTTATTTTTTGTATGGTGTGAAAGAGTGGTACAATTTCACTTTTTTGGATGTGGCTGTCCAGTTTCCCAACACTTTGTTGAAGAGACTTTTTCCCATTGGATATTCTTTCTTGCTTTGTTGAAGGTTAAATGACCATATAGTTGTTTTCTATTCAGTGCCATTGATTTATGTGTCTCTCAAACATTTAAAGAAGAATTAATACCTATTCTTTTCAAACTATTCCAAAAATAGAAAAGGAAGAAAACTTCCAAAGTCATTCTAAGAAGACAGCATTACCCTGATACCAAAATCAAATAAAGTCTCCACTAAAAAAGAGAACTATAAGCCCATATCCCTGATGAACATGGATGCAGATATTCTCGATAAAATATGAGCAAACCAAATCCAGAAATACATTTTAAAGAAATCATTCACCACAATCAAGTGGATTTATTCCTGTATTGCAAGTGTGGTTCAATATCTGTAAATCAATCGTTGTGATACACCACATTAATAAAAGAAAGGATAAGAGCCTTATGATCATTTAGTAGACACAGAAAAATCATTTGACAAAGTAAATGTCCATTCAGTAAAGTTGCAGGATGAAAAATCAATGTACAGAAATTTGTTGCATTTCAGTACATCAATAATGAAGCAGCAGAAAGAGAAATTAAATCGATCCCATTGGCAATTGTACTGAAAATAATAACATATCTTGAATAAACCTAACCAGAGGTGAAAGACTTATACTCTGAAAAATGTAAAACACCAATGAAAGAAATTGAAGAGGACACAAACAAATGGAAAAACATTCCATGCTCATGGAATGGAAGAACAAATATCATTAACATTTCTATACTACCCAAAGCAATCTGCACATTTAATGCATTTCCTTTCAGAGTTTTCTATTTTTCACAGAGCAATCCTAAAATTTGTATGGAACCACAAAAGAACCTGAATAGCCAAGGCAACCTTGAAAAAGAAAAGCAAAGCTGGAGACATCACAATTTCGGACTTCAAGTTATACTACAAAGCTGTAATGATGAAAACAGTATGGTACCGGTACAAAATAGGCAAATAATCTAGTATTTTAAAAGAATTTAGCTCACACATTGGAGCAGAAAATTCTACTGTTTTTCTTTTGACATATATGAAAACCTTTCTTGAAATGTGTAGTGTGTAGTGTGCCATTTTCCCAGACTCCCTTTCCTCTCCCAGAAAACTCATCGCTCTTTCTTAAAATCATTCTGGTGAGGGGCAATTTCACAAAATCATAAAATACATTTTTCAGATGAATATATTCTAGAATACCTAGAAGATATAAAAACTAAAATGTTGGTGAATCCATTTCAATTAAGTAGAGTGCCCAGGAGCCTGAGCTCAGGTAAGAGGCTATTGACCTTTCATTGTATTTTATTTACCAACTTCGTGGGACCTGGAAGTAAAGGGAGCATTTTATAAACTCAAGTGAGCAAAGAGGTATTAACAAAACAAAAGAATGGGAGGAAGTCACTGGGGAATCACAATATTGCTTTTGATACACTTAATACACAGCTTTCATATAAAATGTAATTGTATCATGTCTCACCTCAGAAAATGTAAGAGAAAATCTTCAATTAAGATAGAGCAACATATCAAAAAACTACTACAGATCATCTTTCATAATATATTTGCACTGCTTCACAAATATCACCATGGCAGGACTAAATGCACTGAACCCCTGATTAAACCTAGGCCTCTGGGCTCAATGAGCACCCAGATACTGGTTTCTTATCCCCTTCTCCAATGAAAAGAACCAGAACTCCTTGGAGAACTGGCTGATTCTAGGACTAAGGCAAGGAAATTACAAATGAGCCTGGAGCACTTTGTGTTAAAAGCAAAATAAAACAAAACCTTCACTGATGGGTGTAGTCAAAGGGGCACAAGAGCCAACCAAAAATGGTCTCAAACTTGATGTAGAACAAATCGAGCAGCTAAATAATGTTTGATTATAACCCAACGTAAGGAATGAATGAGTCCATACCTAACAAATGAGTTATTGAGTAAATTAATAAATGGGGGAAAAGAGACAAATATCTTATTCTAAATAATTTATGCAGATACTTAGACCTGAAGGAGGGGAAGAATAACTCTCTAGTTCTTAAATATAATTGTGCATAGCAACTTCTTTCCAAAATGGATGGTATAAAAAGGAGGAAAAAAGAGTAACTTTATAAATAGAGAATTCTGACAATCACTACCTCAGTCAAGTGATCAAGGTCAACATCAACAGTCATAAATCATATTTATTGCTTATATTCTTGATAAGATATAATGAAAATGTCATTTTAGCTCTCTGATCTTTCTCCTCAAAACCCATAACCCCAGCTTAATTATGAGAAAAACATCCTATAGTATCTGACCGATAAACCTCAAAACTGTTAAGGTCATCAAAAATAAGGAAAATCTGAGAAACTATCACAGCCAAGAGGAACCCAAGGAGACATGACATGTAAGTGTGGTATCCTGGGTGTAATCCTGGAATAGAAAAGAGGATATTGTTAAAAATTATGGAATTTTGAATAAACCACATACTTTAGTTAATAAAAATGTATCAACCTTTGTTCATTACCTGTAAGAAGTATACCATACTAATATTAAGATGTTCATAATACGTGTAAGGGTACAAGGGTATATCTATGCTATTTTCTCTGTTTCTCTCTGTCTCTCTCTCTCTGTCTCTTTTTTCCTGAAAATCTAAAAGTATTTTTAAAAACTATCTTGAGGGACCCCTGGGTGGCTCAGTTGGTTAAGCCTCTGTCTCTTGGTTTATGTTCAGATCTGATCTCTTGGGTTGTGGGATTGAGACCCAGGTTGGACTCCATGCTTAGCACGGAGTCTGTTTGAAAATTTTCTACCTCTGCCCACCACCCCCTCTGACTCACATGGATGCACTGTGCTCTCTTCCTCAAATAAATAAGTCTTTAAAAAAATAAATAAAAAGAAAAAACTATTTTTGATTAAAAGGGCTTCCTGCCATAAAGAGATAGATATATATGAGCCTATAGACAAGTAAAAGCTCAGAAAAAGTCACTTAGGTATTGCAAAAGATGCGTGGAAGAAAAATGTTTATATCCTGAATGATATGTGTTGGCAGGATTTTATGTATTTATATTTACTCCCCATTTTCAATGTGTTTAGATGCAAATTTTGAGAGGAAAGCTGGCATTTGATTAAATCAAAGTTTTCAGGCCTGGGAACAGCACAGCTTTTATAGGTTATTTAATTCATCTAGCCCTCAGTTTTCTGAATGACTAAAATAGCTCATGTATGGAATCATCCTCAACTCTAATGTTTTCTATTCTAAATTGCTTGATAGAAATTATTTGTAGTTTGAAAAAATTACCTTTGATATGAATCTGGTGACATAATTAGGACATATCATATATAAACATGTTTTTAACTCCTTTTCAAACTCTCTTGTTATGATATTTCTTTATAGGTTACAATATTCCAACATTAAAATAAACATTAGTATAAAATATGGTTCACAAAGTAGTGAAACTTGATGTGATGCTTTAGTAGAAAATAAGGTTTTGCTTAATGAATAAATAAAAGAAACCCAAAATACACTTTATAGGGATGTCAGTGAAAATTAGAAGTGGCTGAACACAGAATCAGTTTGCATGCATTCACCTCAGGCTGTGGGTACAAAAAGTAACATTTGGCTAACAGTCTTTAATCCAGTGAGACTCAATGCCAAAGTGTAAGATACCACCCACTATATTCACACAGAATACATTCCAAGATATTTGTGAATTCCCAAATCAATAATGCAATTTTAACATAATTTCTCATAAACATTCAATAAAATATAACTATTTTAAGTGATGTTTTTGCCCTTGATAATTTACATTGCATAGTAACAAATACATTTGTAAAACTATTAATTTTTTACTACAATTCAATGTCATGTGACAATTATTTTTTTCCTTAATAGCATTAACTTAGATCTTAACTGAACCTGTCAAATTAAAGGGATAATGACAAATGAAGCTGCATTGTTTGGGCAATAATATGTACTGTATGTATGACAATGATGAGAACGTGTTTTGCTTAGTAGGATAAAATCAGTTTACAACAATTGAGAAAGTTCCTCCAGATATTTTTATGGCCCTTAGCAAAAACCTCACCAAAATTCAAATGTTGAAAAAAAAATGAGGGATATAATGATATTTGTAAATGATAGGCTCTTTCTTAAGCAGTATCATAAATTCAGTTCCTACAGGATCATGTGTAGTTTTGAGTCTTTCTGCTTATCCTTTTCCCAATCTCCTGGACACTCAGTTTGGATATGGACTTGACTTTTTTCCCAGGTGCTTGTTCCAGTACCACACTCATGGATTTCCTGAAGGCCTTGTACATCATCATGTTGAATCTCATCATGTATATATTATATAATACTACAGCTCAAATATTGCTTCTGATCAAGAACCAATTTTTAAAATCAACTATATTTTTAGTTTGTATACCATAAAATGCATTTTAAATGTATATTTTAATTAGTTTATACAAATGCATATGCCTTTTTAACCAGTACCACAATTAATTTCTAGACCACTTCCATCACTCCCAAAGGGCCCCATTTGTCCTTCCCAAACTCCACCCTCCACGTTGGCCCTAGGCATACACTTCTCTGCTTTCTCTGACTATATATTGCATTTGCCTTTTCTAGAGTTGTATATAAATGGAATCACAGTATATAGCCCTTTGGTTCTTTACATTAAGCGTAATGGATTTTTTGAGATTCATCCACATTGTGAAATGTGTCAGTAATTCATTAGTTTATGTTGCTGAGTAGGAATCCATTGTGTAGATACTCTGCAGTTTGTTTATCCATTCTCCAAATAAAAAGTAACTAGGTTATTTTCAGTGTTTTTGGCTCTTATGAATGAAACTGCAGTGAACATTTTATATATATATATATTTTTTTTTAAGATTTATTTATTTATTTATTTATGATAGACACAGACTGAGAGAGAGAGAGAGAGAGAGACAGAGAGGCAGAGACACAGGCAGAAGGCAAAGCAAGCTCCATGCTGGGAGCCCCACGCGGGACTCGATCCCGGGACTCCAGGACCGCGCCCTGGGCCAAAGGCAGGCGCCAAACCGCTGAGCCACCCAGGGATCCCCTGCAGTGAACATTTTTTTATGCATTTTGTAGACATATATATTTTTTCTCTTGTGTAGTATATATACTTGGCATTGCTAAGTTCAAGATAAGGGCATGTTTAATTTACAAGGAACTGCCAAAACTTTTCCCACAAAGTGGTACTATTTTTATACTTCTACATATAAAGCAAGGCCAGGTCCAGTTGTTACAAATTTTCATCAACAATTGATTTCATCAATATTTTTAACATTAGCCATTCTAGTAGGTATGAGATAATATTTTATCATGTTGTTATTTAACAATCCCCTAATGACTGATGATACTGAGCATCTTTTGATGTGCTTATTGGCTATTCTTCATTTTTTTGTGAATTGTGTATTCGTTTGCCCATTTTAAAAATTGGGTTGTTAGCCTGCAATTGTAAGAGTTCTTCATATATTCTGGATGGAGTTCCATTTACAGATATGTATATTGCAAATATTTTCCCTCAACCTATGGCTTGCATTTTCATTTTAGTAATGTTATCTTTCAGAGAATGAAGTTTTTAATTTTTATGCGGTAAATCCTATCTTTTTAGGTTTTTACTTTGTAAAGAAATTTTTACCTATGCTAAAGTTGCAAAGATTTCATGTTTCTTGTATAAAATATATTTTATTTTATTTTATTTAGTTAGTTTTAAAATATATTTTATAATTACAGCTTTCATGTTAGACCTATTTATGTTATTGTTTACAGTGAGAAACGAGGAGTAGAATTTCACTCCAGTTGTTCTAGCATCTTTTATCAAAAATACTTTCTTTCCAGATGTGGTCTGTATATACAATGGAATATTCCTCAGCCATTAGAAACGGCAAATACCCACCATTTGCTTCGACGTGGATGGAACTGGAGGGTATTATGCTGAGTGAAGTAAGTCATTCGGAGAAGGACAAACATTGTATGGTCTCATTCATTTGGGGAATATAAAAAAATAGTGAAAGGGATTAAAGGGGAAAGGAGAGAAATGAGTGGGAAATAGCAGTGAGGGAAATAGCAGTTCTGAAATAACAGAACATGAGAGACTCCTAACTCTGGGAAACGAACAAGGGGTTGTGGCAATAGAGGTGGGCTGGGGTTGGGGTGACTGGGTGATGGGCACTGAAGGGGGACACTTGACAAGATGAGCACTGGGTGTTATGTGATATGTTGGCAAATTGAACTCCAATTAAAAAAATACAAAAAAATAAAAAAAAATACTTTCTTTCCCTTATTGAATTACCCTGGCTTCATTGCCAAAAATTAACTTACAATATATAGACCTAGGAATATTTCTGATTTTTCTATTCCTTTTCATTGACTTGTATGTATTTTTATCAAAGCCACACTATCTCGATTACTACAAATTTGTGGTAAGTTTTGAAATACAAATTCTTTTTTTTTTAGATTTTATTTATTTATTTATTTATTTATTTTTTAAAGATTTTATTTATTTATTCACGAGAGACACAGAGAGGGAGCAGAGAGAGAAGCAGAGACACAGGCAGAGGGAGAAGCAGGCTCCATGCAGGGAGCCCGACCTGGGACTCGATCCCAGGTCTCCAGGATCAGGTCCTGGGCCGAAGGCAGTGCTAAACCGCTGAGCCACCCGGGCTGCCCACAAATTCTTTTAAAAATGGCTTGGCTGTCCTAGATTCTCTGCATGTCCATATGTATTTTAGAATCACCTTGTCCATTTCTTCAGAATAATCTGGTGTGATTTTGATTAAGACTTTGCTATAAGTAATTTGAAAGAAGAATAAGTGGGATAAGGTGCTCACATTCATTGATCCCATCATGTCCTCATCATGCAGAAACAAAAAAAAAAAACCTGAGAGAATGGTGAATGACTATTGCATATTCAATTATGACAAAGCTGGGCAATGACAAAGCCTTAGCGCTTGTGTGGTGATATATGAATTTTAACATATGCCCTGTATAAACAAGTGAAGACATTTATCCCACGACCCAAAGAAGGTGTGTGTCCTGGAAACAGTGGGGAAGTGAAAGAGCTTGTATTAATTTTGGGTTTTGTATATACCTCCTTGGACTTGGTTGTCCAAGGGAGCCATGCTTTTATGGGAGACACAACTGTCACCAAATTGCATTGGAAATTGAGGCTTCCATCTGGCCATATTAAGTACCTTCTGACCATGAACCAATAACAAAGAGGGACTACTATACTGCCTGGAATGCTGAATCCCAACCATCAAGGAGAATTGTGGTTTCTGCTATACGACAAGGAGAGTATGTCCCCCTAGAGGATGTCCAGAATCAAGGGATTTTTTTCAGGGATCTCTTATTGTTTCTCTTTCCAGTGTAATTATTAGTGGAGAACTATAGTAATCTTATAAAGGCAGGGGCACAAGCATCTCAGACCTGATGAAAGAAGATTTTGTTCACCCAAGAAATGAGAACCATTAATAGTTGTATTCTTACTGGAGGAAAGGAACATACCACAGGTAGTGGCAGACATAAGGCATTTGTAAGGTGTTTATGGTAGCATTGGTTATTTATAAAAACAAGAACAATAATAGCTAAACATATCTATCACCAATAATTTATTCATCATGTATCTGTATCTCTCTCTGCCTCTCTCCCCCTCTCTCCCTTTCTGTCCTTCTCTCTCCTTCCTTCCTTCAATAGTTTATCCAAGCTGTTATATTGGTATTGAAGTTACATAATATCGTTGGATGATTGTGACTGATCAATAAATAAGTACCAGCTAAAAATGGATGGCATTATTTATGAAACTTCTTTTTGCCATTTTTTATCCCCATTTATATGATGAATGATAACACCCTCTTGTGATGTGGTAATTTAGATATACACAGTAGTGTGTATGGAAGCTCAGAAGCTAAACTGGTAGAACAGACTAGATCAGATACTTTCAGTTGATGCCCAGTACCATCTCTACCTTTGTAAAATTCTCATGAAGAAATGTTCAACCAGTTAAAGTCAGTAGCAAAATATTTGGAAGGCTGAAGAGAAGCCATTATTTTCTGGTGGTAACCGTGGACAGAAGTTTGGGCAAAGGGATGTGGCAAGACAGATTTCTTTCCAAGACACCCAATTTAGTGCTGTAAAAAGCTGAGATCATTTATGGTGACATCCCTCTGTTCTCTATATTTACAGATTTCCTGAAGGCTAGAAGTGGCCTCAATGACCCTTGTTTTCAACCCTTCCAATTACGCTATAAATCTTATATAGATATCCTTAGGTAAAAAAGTGACAAAAATAGAGCATGATGTGAGCTTTTGAGGTACTGATGATGTCCTATTTTTAAATCTGTGTCATAGGACATGGGCATGTTTATACTAAGAAAATTCATTGAGCTGTAAAATTATGTATATTTTATGGATGGGCATTATACTTCAGTTAACTATTTTTAGTGGCAATTTTTGATTAAAAGATGTAGAATGGTTTCTATTGTTCTGGCTAATCCCTGACTGATAGACAAATATAAATCAATAAATGGAAGCTATGCTATTGTTGCAAATCTCATCAGTCAGCCTTCCTATATCTATTTAGCCACGTTTGCCACCTATTTTCTATAAAACATGACAAGCTTCACTTTCTTTTCTGTGGAAATAAGTCCTTTGGAAAAGATTTGTAATTTCCTCCTTCTTCAATGCCCTTAATGGAATTGTTTGCCATTTCTGACTTTTTTTCTTATTTTATTGTTACCGGTCATTACCTGGTCAAATTTTTACTCTCTCCAGCATAAGCTCACATTACTGTTGGGATCTTTATCCTGATTTTTCTGGTGGAAGTAATAATACATCTTATATACCATGAAATAATTTATAATCCTCTCATTGGAAAGATGAGGGCTACAATCATATCAAAGAAAGGTATATACAATGAATATTCAGATACAAAAACAGTAGAATTTATGTAAGATCCAGGATGTTGTTCATGATGATTCATATTTCTGGGAAAGATATTTCTTTTTTCAAGGAGGTTCTACAACTCTATAAGAGTTGAACCATGACCCAAACTTTTTATTAAATAGCTAACCGTAACATCAGAGGTTCTTATTCCTGCTTCTTCATTTGTAGGGTTTATAAAATCACTAGAAGTAGCCTGGCTCAATCACTGATTTTGCAGCATTGGCCTACCCTATGAGATAGTGTAGTCAATCATTAGCTCCTGCTCTCTAATGTTTCAGGTTTTCTCTTCCTTCGAAACACATGTTTATGAAGTCATTTTCTTCCTCATAAGCCTATGTTGCCTGTGCTTTGTACATTCTTTAGCTTATAAACATCCTCCTCCATATTCTTGTTCAGCTTGAGAGGAACATTTCTGCAATAACATGGTTAGCAGAAGTGTTCCAATCTGTAACTTTAACTTACAGAGGAAAACTTGTTCTTACTGTTTTCAGAGAAAACTGATTAAGCCAATCAGTTATAAAGCTACTGCCTTTTTGTCTGTTTCCTATCAAAAAATTTCCTGTGAATCAGTACTCAATTGAATCACATTTTTTTTTCTTTTTCACATGTTTATGAAAAGAGTTGATTATCTTTTCCATTTTGTCTAAATCTTTCGCACCCCTCCCCCCACCCTGCCATCTGGAGCCATGGCTTTAATCATTACCATTTCTCACCTTGTCTCAGTTTTCTTTCTTTATTTTTTTTAAGATTTTATTTATTTATTCATGAGAGACACACAGAAAGGCAGAGACACAGAGGGAGAAGCAGGCTCCTCTCAGGGAGCCCGGGATCGATCCCGCCTGGATCATGCCCTGAGCCAAAGGCAGAGGCTCAACTGCTGAGCCACCCATGTGTCCCTTGTCTCAGGTTTCTTAGAGAGAAGAGGAAATAGTTAAAGCCAGACTGCTGAGGTTCACAGCCTGGCTCCACAACGTATTTGTTGTGTGATCTTCAGCAAATTGCTCAACTACACCACTCATTTTCCAGATAAGGAAAATGAAGATAGAACCTACCTTGCAAGGTTGAAGGATTCAATGAGTTAGATGTACCAAGTTTTAAAAAAATATATGACAGATAGTAAAAGTCATATAAAAGTTGCCTTGTTGAAATAAGTAAAGAAATGCATATATAGGGCAGCCCTGTGGCTCAGCGGTTTAGCGCCACCTTCAGCCCAGGGCATGATCCTGGAGACCTGGGATCGAGTCCCATGTCAGGCTCCCTGCATGGAGCCTGCATCTTCCTCTGCCTGTGTCTCCGCCTCTCTCTCTTTCTCTCTGTGTGTCTCTTGCGAATAAATAAAATCTTAAAAAAAAAAAAAAAAAAGAAATGCGTATATGCACACATGAATACATTACAGTTTAAGGCACAGAGTTCATTGCTAGACTCTTTGCTTCTCGTGGTCAGCCCACAGGTCCATTTTGGTCATCATTATATCTCTTTTATGTTGAACAGTACTTGGCATGGAATTCATGTTCAAGAACAATGAATTATATTTAAGTCACAAAAATTATATTCTTAGCTTTCTTCCAAATTCATATTTTCTGGTAAGAACATTCACTATTTTTGGCCTTTTTGCTCTCTCATTTCCACAAGTAGCACTACTTACTAGCCAGTTTTTCTTAGGGATTATTTCTCACCACTAGCGAAGACTTATAACTTCAGTAGAGTTCACTAGATATGCATCATGAAACAGAGAACAACAAAGTCCTGTTGAAATGGATATGTGATGAAGTCTTCTGGTCTCAGTTACCAGCTGAGAGATCTGCTCCCTGCTCCCTGCCCTCAGAGTGTATACAATTCAAATGTATGTCTCAAGAGAATGACAGTTTATCTATGTCACTTTCAAAACTAGGAGTTGTCATAAACACAGATTTAAATTTATTTACTTTAAGAATCTACTGTAATTCTGGTTTTTTAAGCTCTCTGGTTTTTAATTTTTCTAAAAAGGATACATGTTGATAAAGACACTAATGTAGTTTTTCAAACATAACAAAAAGTTTACAAAGGAAATGTTAAAAGAATGGAAATCATCCTGGATTTTTTTTCTGTATATTGTATTTTAATATTATGTATATATATAACATATATGTGTATGTATGTATATTAATATATATAATGGCCATATCAGCCGATGAGAATATGTTAGGAAACAGGAAGAATGAACTTTGTATGAGGGAATAGCTTCCTGAAAAAATATAGACACTAAAGAAAGTTTTTAATGCTTACCTGGGTAAGCCTCTAAAGAAAGAAATAATTTACTGAAATGCTTTTAGAATATGACATCATAAATAGTTCAGGAAATACTTAATGCAGGTGGGATTATTGTCATTGAACCTACTCTCCTACTTTTTTTTTGATGTGCCAAGTGTCTGGACAAGTGTCACCTTGATCTTCTATAGCAGGTAGTTCTCAGTATTCATTTAAATTAAAATATAACATTTTCATCCTAGAAGTTGATTGAAAAGAAAGAAAGGACTCAGTGATTTTTAAGCAAGATAAATGCTTTTGTCTGGCTTTGTGGCTGACTCACTCAAATCTGGATTATATGGCCTATCCTGGGTATCATCTAGATCATCAATTTCAAAGATAAAAGCCCAGTAGGGGAGGATAAATCAATTCAAATCATGTCAAGAATGCACAGCCTACCTTCCAACCCCTACTTATTTCCTAAATTTAATTATTGCTGATTCTTTATTAAGATCAGGTAAAATGTAGTGTTTTACATTTTGTTCCTTTTATTATTGTTAGTCTTCTGTATAGAGATCCCAGTATGTCATTAGGATGTTCTGACTGGATCACCAAAAGAGAACATTTTAAATATGAAGAGATAATCATCTCTTCAGACTGGCATAGCTGCCATACTTTTTAGAGGTGGAAAGACTGGATTAAAATACTAATTACCTTTTAAAACTCCAAACACATGTAAGAATTTTAAAATGCTTTCTTTAACTTCTATAAATAGTAAGGTATATTCAAAAGGATGTGGAGGATTATTGAGTAAAGAAAGACCTCAGATCATTAATAGGATAATATATACTCAAAATATAGGCTGGTAACAAAAGTCATTGTTGAGTAGGAATCTCTGCATCTGGATCTTGGTTGAATGGAGGCAAAGGCAGATGTGAGAAATTTAGTAGGCCATAGCCATGACCTTAAAAGGCTGATGGATGTATGTCAGCCTTGTCTCAAATACGGTTGAGAGTCCAAAATCATAAGCTAAAAATGGATGTTCCTTGAGACTGGATTTGAGACAAAGAACAAGGTGAGGAATAATGATGCCACACACTTTCTGGATGGTGACCAGAGTTGTCAAATGCAGATGAGACAAATCTTTAGTGCTAGTGAAATATATTTATTTCATCCATTAATTTACTCATTACTCTCTAATTTTGGCAATACCTATTGAACACCATACCTTTCTATACATAGATCCTTAAAATACAGAGAGGAAAAAACACATATGATTTTATATAAGGGAATTATTAGAAATATGCAATTGTTATATGTAATAGGGAAAGAAAAATAATCTTGTGCACTGAGATACATAATAGGTGGTAGGAATTTAGCTTAAGGAATGAGGGAAGATTTCTTTAAGAAAGTGTCATTGAAACTGAGACCTGGAGATGGAATTATCCAGACAATGAGTCAGGAGAAGGGCCTCCCACATGAAGATAATAACAGGTTGGACCGTTCCAGAGTCAGAAAATGCCAGCAAGATTGTCAAAAACAAGGGAAGTACAGACAGGCTTCAGTGTTGTAAGTTTTATCAACTGAGGATGGTGAGGTAGGTCGGTCCTGAAGGACCTTGTAGATCATGGTAAAATGTGATGTTTTATCCTTTATACAAGTAAAAAACATTTGAAGTTTTGCGAGAGAAAGTGATGTGATCTGAGGTATGTTTTATTGATATCCTTCTGGCTGCTGTAAGGAAATGAATAGAGGGGAAATTAAAAGGTCAAGAGTAGAAATACAATAGCATTTGTCTAAGCTAGAGTTGATAGTGGCAAGGAAGAGGGCAGCGTTGATGAGAAGGGTTGGCAGATGGACAGATCCTGTGGTATGTCAGGACGCTGAAAGCATTAGGTAAGCTCTTAGACCCATGGGGCCGAGAATGACATAGGCCTGCTGGGCAGGCGGGACAGCTATGGCTTTGGTGACTGGTTAGAAGACAGGCATTATTAATTTAAAATCCTGCTGAGTTCTAAGAAATGTTGGAAATATATTGACCCTCCATATTGCTAACACCCACATGTGCCAAAAGAACAGCTGGGATCTGTCTAGAGCTTAAATTTATGAGTTCTAACTACAGTAACGAGCTGAAATCATACTATTAGTAATCTAGTTACATCTTTGTATCACTGGCAAAGTAGATTTCTGTCAGCCAGTCTGGGGACCTATCCACCTATTTAAAGTTGTTTTTTTCAGGGAATAAAATCGGTGCATGTTGGAAGAAACAGGGCTCCGGAAGAGTAGAAAGGTGTCAAGGAGAATCCACTCTGAGGTTGGATACATAGAAGTTCCAAATACAGCTGTTTTATCAAAGAGGAAAGTGAATTACAATTAAAGAACTTCAAAAAATTCTCCAAAAACAATTTCAATTAAAAAAATTAGGATACGTAAGGTGTACTCCTGATTTTATTTTATTTTATTTTATTAAAGGTTTTATTTATATACTCATGAGAGACACAGGCAGAGGGAGGAGCAGGCTCCATGCAGGGAGCCCGAGGCAGGACTCGATCCCGGGTCTCCAGGATCACACCCTGGGCCAAAGGTGGCGCTGAACCGCTGAGCCACCCGGGCTGCCCTGCACTCCTGATTTTTTTTTTTTTTTCTGATTTTAAAACAAATAGACTCTTGCAAAACTAGAACTAGGTAGAAAAATTCTGATCATAATTAAGGTTTAAGCTAAGGATAAGTATCAGGGCTAGGGAGAGATTTAGAGTTAGGGTAAGAGATTTCCTGAAACCAATACCAGTACATTGTTAATAGCAAAGGTATCAATTACTCTTATTAAAATCAGGACCAAAAATAAATAAATAAATAAATAAATAAATAAATAAATAAATAAATAAACAAACAAACAAATAAATAAATAAAATAAAATAAAATCAGGACCAGAGCAGCCCGGGTGGCTCAGCGGTTTAGCGCTGCCTTCAGTCCAGGGCCTGATCCTGGAGACTCAGGATCGAGTCCCACATCGGGCTCCCTGCATGGAGCCTGCTTCTCCCTCGCCCGTGTCTCTGCCTCTCTCTCTGTCTCTCTGTGTGTCTCTCATGAATAAATAAATAAAATCTTAAAAAGAAAAATTAGGACCAAACAAAGGCCACTCATAAAAATCAATTTCACCTTGTTCTACAAATATTAGGCAATTTCATAAATGTGAGAAAAAATAGTATAAATATTACAAAGGTGGGAAAGTTACTATTTTCATATATTGTAGGAGTCAAAAGTCCAAAGAAACAACCAAGTATTATGAAAATAATAAGAGAAACCACGAAAATTGGGTAAAAATTAATGTGGCTTTTTAAAAATACAGCAAAGAAAAATTTTAAATATATTGTTTACTTATATGAGCCCTACACCCAAAATATCAATGTACCTTTAAAAAGATCTATTTTTATGTGCACATATGTAAAATGTCTACTATATATCGTTACCTAAAAATGCAAGTATATTTAATATGATTTTACTTTTGAAAAAAATTGCAGCATCATACAAAGAACTATTATATATGTCCTAAAAATGTCTGGTGGAACTCATGTTAAATGTTTATTTTTTTCCTTGAGAGTGAATTTTTTGGTTCATTTGGTTTGGTTTTAAGAGAGAGCGCGGGGATGCCTGGGTGGCTCAGCGGTTGAGCATCTGCCTTTGGCTCAGATCATGATCCTGGGGTCCTGAGATCAAGTCCCACATGGGACTCCCTGCAGGGAGCCTGCTTCTCCTTCTGCCTGTGCCTCTGCCTCTCTCTCTCTCTGTCTCTCATGAATAAATAAAATATTTAATAAAAAAAAAAGAAAGAGCACACATGCACATGTGTAAGGGAGGAAGCAGAGGGAGAGAATCTTAAGCAGGCTCCATGCCCAGCGTGGAATTTGATCTCATGACCCTGAGATCATGAGCAGCACTGAAATCAGGAGTCAGGTGCTTAACCGACTGAGCCACCCAGAGGCTCCATATTAACTATCTTAATAATTGCTTTCTATGAATAATGTAATGGAGAGTGATATGAAGAGTTGATATATCTTCAAGGTCATAAAAACAGTTTTCTAAGGAAACATATAAGGAAATGCTTTAAAAACTAAACAACTACTAAAAAAAATCAAACCACTACTTGTTTTACTTTTCACAGAACATTATACTTTTGTTAAAAGAATGTCATAAATGTTCATTACATTTTTAACCAAATTAATATTTTATAATTCAATACAATTAACTACCACTTATCTGTGTTAAAAAGGAAAATATGAGGGTTGCTTCTTAAATTGTTATATCTATTTTAAAAATTCAGATTTTCTTTTTTTTTAAGATTTTATTTATTTATTCATGAGAGACATAGAGAGAGAGAGAGGCAGAGACACAGGCAGAGGGAGAAGCAGGTTCCCTGCAGGGAGCCCAACGTGGGACTCGATCCCTGGTCTCCAGGATCAGGACCTGGGTCGAAGGCAGGCGCTAAACCACTGAGCCACCCGGGCTGCCCAAATTCAGATTTTCTAATGCACATTTTCCCAAACTACAGAAGAGTTAATATTTTTGCTGAAATTGGTGTCATGTTTATAGCCTTTTCCAAATCAGTGTTTTAGACATTTAAAATACATGGTAGGAAATGGTCAGCTCTTCCAAGGAAAAAGACAAAATGATATAAAAGCAGAAGAATAGTTGTCTGTCTCTTCCGGTTCCCATAGCAGACAAAATTATACTATTTGCATAAGATAAAGTTAAGTTAAACGAAAATTTCTTTAATTTCTTGTGAATAAATGACTGGAATTACTTGAAGCAAATGGATCTATGTTATAATGATCTATGCCAGAATATCTGCAAATTTCAGAACTGTTAAAATGTTCAAGGTCAGTCTCTAAAAGTATGATGATTCATAGGAATATATATGTTCAACTAAATTGCCTTGCTTAATTGAACATAATGCAATGATGGCAATCTCCACTTTTTCTCACTTTGTTTTTTATTTCAATGCTAAATTTCATTGCACTCTTAGTCCAACTGTTCTGGCTTCAGAAACTGCTAAAGAATAAAAACCATGTATTTCTATGAAATGGAAATATGAATTTCAATTCAGAACTCAGTATTACTTAAATCAAAAAATTTTAAGATTACCCTCAACTTTCAATATAATATTGTAAATAGGATTTTTAAGTATAGTTGACACACATTGCTATATTAGTTTCAGGTGTACAACTTAATGACTTTACAATATGCATTATGCTATGCTCACCACAGTGTAGCTACCATCTGCCCTGTTACTTTGCCATTACAGTATCCTTGACTATATTTCTCATGCTGTGCCTTTTATTCCTGTCACTAATTCACTCCATAACTGGAAGCCTGTAAGTCCCTCTTCCTTCACCCATTTTGCCCAACTCCATTCGCCTGCCCTTGGCAACCATTAGTTTGTTCTCTGTATTTACATGTCTGATTCTGCTTTTTGTTTATTCATTTTGTTTTACTTTTCTTATGAGTGGAATCATATTTGTCTTTCTCAGTCTGACTGATTCCACTTAGCAATACACCCTCTATAGGTTCATCTATGTTCTTTCAAATGACACAGTCTCATTTTTAAAAAATAACTGTATAATATTCCACTGTGTGTGTGTGTGTGTGTGTGTGTGCATGTGCCATTTTTTCCTCTCTTCTATTGATGAACAATGAGGTTGCTTCTGTGTCTGGCTATTGTAAATAATGTTGCAATAAACATAGGATACATATATCTTTCAAATTAGTGTTTTCATTTTCTTTGAGTAAATATTCAGTAGTGGAATTATAGCATCCCTGCTATATGCTATATATCACATGCTATTTCCATTTTTAAAATTTTGAGGAAGCTCCATACTGATTTCCAGAGTGGCTCTACCAACTTACATTCCCAACAATAGGGCATGAGGGTTTCTCTTTCTCTACATTCTTACCACTTGTTCTTTCTTCTCATTTTGATTTTAGCCAATCTGACAGGTATGAGGTGATATTTCATTGTGGCTTGGATTTGCATTTCCCTGATGATGAGTGATGTTGAGCATCTTTCCACCTGTCTGTTGGCCATCTGTATGTCTTCAGGTCCCCTGTACATTTCTTTAAATTAGAGTGGTTTTTTTTTTTTTTTTGGTGTTGAGTTGCATAAGTTATTTATATATTTGGATATTAACTCCTTATTGGATAGATCATTTGCAAATGTCTTCTCCATTCAGTAGGCTGTTTTTTTGTTTGTTTGTTTGTTTATGATTTCCATTGCTGTGTAGAAGCTTTTAATGTATTACCAATAGTTTATTTTTGCTTTTGTTTCCCTTGCTTTGGGAGACATATCTAGAAAAATGTTGCTACAGCCAATGTCAAAGAAATATCTGCCTGTGCTATGGTTTCAGGTCTCACATTTAGGGTTTTCATCCCTTTTGAGTTTATTTTTCTATGTGATATGAAAAAATGGTCCACTTTCATTCTTTTCATGCAGCTGTCAATTTCCCAGCACCTTTTATTGAAAAGACTGTCTTTTCCCCATTGTATATGGCCTCTTTGTCATATATTGATTGTCCATATAAATCATGGGTTTATTTCTGGGGTTTTTATTCTGCCCCATCGATCTGCATGTTTATTTTTGGGCTAGTACCATTCTGTTTGGGTTACTACAGCTTTGTAGTGTATCTCGAAATCTGGGATTGTGATACACCTGCAGCTTTGTGCTTCTTCCTTAGGATTGCTTTGGCCATTCAGAGTCTTTTGTGGTTCCACGCAAATTTTGGTATTATTTGTTTTAGCTTTGTGAAAAATGCTATTGATCATTTGGTAAGAATTCTATTGAATTTGTAGATTCCTTTAAGCACATTTTAACAAGATTCTTCCTATCCATGACCATGGAATATCTCTCCATGTGTTTGTGTCTCCTTCAGTTAATTTCTTTCATCAGTGTTTTATAGTTTTGGGCGTAAGATCTTTTATTGCTTTGGTTAAGTTGATTCCTAAGTATTTCTTTTTCGTATAAGCATTCATAGATTTTAACAGGCATTAGGTGCATTATTTCTAAGAAAGCCTTATATTTAAGGTGAAAAATTCATTATCAATTCTACTCATTATTTCACTTAAAATTTTAAAAATTGAATATTTGTGTGTGTGCATTTTCATATATAGCTTTAAAAATCTAGTTTAAATTTCTTCCAAGGCATCTCCTATAAAGCAAAGAAAAACAAAATGAATAAGTAATGTAGCAATTATTATCAAGGATATTTAATAGTTTATTCTGCCAAACTGCATGTTTTTAGAATTATTTGAAGTGGGACGCCTCGGTGGCTCAGCAGTTGAGCATCTGCCTTCGACTCAGGGCATGGTCCCGGAATCCTGGGATTGAGTCCCGCATCAAGCTTCCTGCATGGAGCCTGCTTCTCCCTCTGCCTGTGTCTCTGCCTCTCTCTTTCTGTGTCTCTCATGAATAAATAAATAAAATCTTTAATATTTGAAGCAATTGCTTTACAGTTATTTGACATTATATCAGAATAGTTTTTAAAGAGTAAATTTTTCCTTTTATAAAATGTGCAAATTATTTGAAAATGTATATGTCTTCCATACCTGATCACATGCCAAAGTAATTTGCAAACGACAGGTGTCATATGCAAAAAAAAACATGTGCATAAATGAAGAGAAAAATACATGACAATAAGGAAGCCAGAAAAAAGAAGACTCTTTTTTTCCTTATTCGATTAGTGAGATGAACTCGGTAAAATTATTAAAACAGAATTTTCAGTTGTGAAGAAATGAAAAAATGTTTCTTAGACTGAAGTAGTTCTTTTAACATGAAAGAACATGTCATAAACTGTTGAACCAATGTCAATGGATAAAAATTTAATTTAATCCAATTTGTCTTTTTAATCAGTAGATGAAAAGGATCTTTCATAATATTGATTCTTAAGCAAGAGAAGACTCTCTGAAACTATCTGAACATATGCAAAAGATGTAAGTCTCATAAATTATTGACTATTCCAGATAACTTATATGGTTGGTGACAGAGAAGAATAAAAAGATATACCTATTATCTAGTTATATGAAAGAAAAAAGGAGCAGAACTGGATGAGGTTTTTGAATAATACACTTCTCACACTTGATATACAACATATTGTTAAGACTCAAAGTCTTCGTTTTTAAAAAGTAAATATTTTGATTCAGGTTGGTATTTATTAGTCAACACATAAGAGGACCCTCTGTCACATACTCTTGGTGTGACTTTGGGCAAATAAACTTACTTCTTTCAACTTTAGTTTCCTCATGTGAGAAAATGGGGATATGACATTTCTATTACAGGATGTGTGATGATTAAGTAAGACCAAGCACATGAAAGCTTTTAAATAAGCACCTGACAGACAAAAGATGGAGAAGGATAGTGAAGAGTAATTTCCAGGATGCCTGGGTGGCTCAGCAGTTGAACATCTACCTTTGGCTCAGGGCGTGATCCCAGAGTCCCAGGATTGAGTCCCACATTGGGCTCCCTGCTCCTCCCTCTGCCTGTGTCTTTGCCTCCCTTTCTGTGTCTCTCATGAATAAATAAAATCTTAAAGAGTAGTTTCTTTACCTATAAGGGATATTGGGTGATTGAGGAATTCATATAATTTTGCATTCTCTAGGGAAAAATTATACCCTATAAGGAAAGATATGAGTAGCATATTTCTGGAAGGGTAGGGAATCCATTAGAAATTTCATGTTCAGGCCAAATATTTCTTTACAACACCCTCACCTGTATTTCTAAGAGCAGGCAGTTACTAGCATAATCACTTGGGAGCTAGGTCAAAGACTTTAAAACAAGCTCACAAAATGAAGGAGAATAAATCATTTCACCTCCAAGTCATTTAAGTCAACTATCTCTTGGTCATAGTAATTGTACCTAAAGTTAAAAAAAAAAAAAAGCATTGACTTGGAAAAAATGCAGTGTCATTTCATTTTTTTCCATCTTAACCGTGAATATCTGATAGCTGAATTATTGTCAGACTTGAAATTCTGAGAGTGTGCTTCTTTAACAGGAAAATCAACAGATTAAAATTTAAAACTATAGTTTGGTATGGTCAGAACTACAGAGGAAATTTAATTCATCATTCCTTACAGATGGTAAAGAAAGTATATGGTCAGAAACATCATGAAAAACACGTATGTCTTGAAAAGCATGGTGGAGAAGAGGTAAAGGATACCCTACGGTTGAAGTAAAAAAAAAAAAAGAGACCTGGGGAGAGGGCAAGTAAGGACAGTAGAACAAGAAAGGAACCCAGGAAAGGAAAGGTCTGTCTGACATGGTCAGTTACAGGCTGAGCAGCATAGAGGGCGGGGTAAGGTCAGGGGAGCAGGAGGCCTAGAAGAGAGCATCAGGTAACTCTTAGAATTACCTTGGCTACAGGGAAACCTGAACTCCAGTGGGAGACCAGGTATATTTAAGGTAGTCCAGGGAGCCTTAAAAAAGAGGGATGGAATTGGATATCAGAAAACATTTTGTGATGCTGTAATGAGATCTCTGTGTTGGTGGATTCATGCCCTAAGGAATACAATGCAAGTCCTGTCATTTGAAACGTGTTGAATTACAGAGAGAAATCTATTTGAATGCTCTATGAGGAAGTATTCTTATAACATCACATTATTTATTTTCTGATTAAATATTATTTTTGCAAATTCTGTGTTTTGTTTAGTGATTCAACAGCCTACTAAACAGCGACACCAGAAATTAGTCGATGGGAGTTATTATTATTTGTGTTTGTATAAAATTGTGTTTTATTCGCTTTTGGTTCTATGATCTGATGACTCCAATTTTCCTTTCTTTATCTGAACCTAGATAAGGGTGAACTCAGAATCCCTCAGATAACTAGACCATCTAATTAGCGCACTTATATAGTCTTCATAAAGCATTGGGTAATTGGCTCTTTACATTGGACAATGTAAGAAAATGGAATAAAAACAGAAAATAGACACCCTTGACTGCTTCTCAGAGTGGGCTTGTTTTTGCAGCTTTCTGCAGGGCAGGCTGTTACTTTGTGTTAGTTGTCACGCTAAATCCAGGGATGTTTGTCACTCACCACAGTGAAACATTTTATCTTCCTAGGGATGCAGATTTGTACAGTTTCGCATTAACAAAAAGAAACATGGTTTGCAAATAGCCTAATATTTTTCAGTGGGGGTGAACAAAGCTGGGAAGCAACACTCAATTTTTCTTAGCACACTGAAGCTACCGTGTTTTATTTTGATAAATGATGCTAATGAAGGTTGGGAACTTGTACAGGTGTGTAATTCTTCATTTCACTATACTATTGTTTTCCATTATTTTCTGTTAGGACACCTCCATGTTTTTAAACACAATCTGTTAGGCAGCCAACTTCCCCACAGTGTTGTCTTTGGCACAATATATTTAAAAAGTAAATAATCTAAGATGAATCTTCCCCATATTCTTCCTTCCTGGAGTGTCTCCCATCCTTAATTTTATTGTTGCAGATAGTTCATTAAAGGAGGGGTCTTGTCCTGCCAAACTGCCAAAACAAGTAAATGTGAGCTAGTTACTTTATAATATTAGAGTCCATTTTTGGGTCATATTGCCTTTCACACTCGCTTACTGGGGATAAAAAAAGTATAAAAAAATCATAGGTGGGCATAGGCTGCCAGGACAGTTTGGTCATGGGGGTATTACTTCTTGAACCTGTATGGTTTGCCAGTTTGTGACAGAAACATTTCACGAGGTTCTGTTAGTAAATCAGCCTGTGAAGCTTGAATACATCTGAAAGTACAAGCAATATGGTCCTTATCTTCAAAGTTAATGACCTTATGGACACTCAACACTTTACCAAACTCTTTTTCTCTTCATCTTGAAGACATTGGGGAACATATCAGAAGAGGTTAGCTTTACCTAATGCTCTCTACTTAGGGAATGTTTCGAAAAGTAACCAAGAATGTGGACTGGGGGTGAGTAAGGGGGCCCCATCTCTTTTTCTGTTTGCATCTCTTGGTCAGATGGAGGACATGCACCACAAATACCCACAAGTTACTGCAACATGCAAGGGCCACAACTGATCTCTTCTCTATGCATCTTTATGATGTTTGTGTGGGACTCTAGAAATATTGCCTACTAATTTCACATGGTTAAGATATGTGAAAAAAGTAAAAACTACCCTATTTCTTTTCCTGCCCTCTGTCCCCAAAAGAAACTGGAATCTTTCAGAACTATTTTTGTAGATACATAAGCATTTTGTTAGAAATGGTACCAGTGAAGCTCTATTTTAAGCCATATTTAGAGTAATAATGTGCTCTGCCTTTTTTTTGACCTTCCTTGAATAGAGTTCTTTTATGACCCTCTCAAATTTTCTCACTCAAAACAGGAAAGATGACTCTGTCAACCAATATGCAACTCATGCTGGCAACTGAACACGCTGTTACTTTTCAAGTACATTCTAGCTTAGATTATATGCAGGGTTGGGGATGAGGCTGAGAAAGTATTCAGATAGAATGTTGTCTCTATTATATTATCTAAACCATGGCTTTTTTAGTTTATTTGTACAAAGTTAGAGGCAGTGTGAAATATATTTTCTACTAGATTCTTTAGCATTTCACTGAATCACAGAACAAGGAAGAACCGCAGGAATCATTTAATGTGGCCTCCTCCTCCTGCAAATGTGAATGCCAAGACACAGGCTGTCAGGAGACTTGTCTGAGGTGGTATAGCTCATTAGTGGCAGGCCTGAGATCAGAACACTTAGTCCGGGTTATGTCCCCATTACGCGTTATTGTCTGGGATGAACTGATCGCTTTCAAATCGAAGCTTCTGGGCTATAGTTTGCCCATATGGCTTTTAAAAATCTGCTTTCTATCTTTTTCTTCCTAAAGGAAAACTCCATAAATTTACTCTGCTTCTACAGCAGCTGTCACAACCATGTGAAATATCGAATTCCTCCCACAGTAGACCTTTGATTGCTGATGGTAAAGCTTTTCTACAAATCCTATGAAATTGCATTTCTTCTGTGCTAATTCCCTTTTCAGCATTTGGTATTGGCTCATTCTAATCCTACACTTGTCTCTTGGTTTTATTATTCTAAGAACTCCCCTTTGTCTCATTGTCAAAATGGTACATAAACTTAGTCCACAGATTATATAAAATTCATTTCTTCACAAATTCAAAGGATTTAAGTTGCTTCAAAAACCTTTATTATCTAATATTTGCCAAACCCTGAGCTATAGTTTTATAGGAAAAGAAATCCTATTTGATGTCAGTTTTCTTAAGTTTCTGGCCCCAGACTGCCTTCTATAAAGAGTCTTCAGTACTTACATGGTAATGGGTGGAGCTTGTCTATGCAGGGGTTACAGGAAAGAAGAGTTTCTAAGACCTTAGGGAAGGTTCTGGAATATCTCCAAAGGATTTAAAATTATTAAATCTTTCCTCTACAAATGTAGGGGTTGGGTGACATTATTGTATTGAGGTCATTTTTGAATAGACACTACAAGAATGACTTTGGTGAACTATTATTCTATCAGGTAAGATCTTGGCATTCTGTTTCCCAGAACATTAAAAGATTTACTCTCAAGAGCCTGGGAAATATGAAATCTCTATTTTATTATTGTTAATCACAGACTTTTCCTTCCAGGCCTGACTGTATTTTTGTACTATTTCCTAACCAGTGATCCAGGCTGGAAGAGTAATGAAGAAAGAGTAAGGGAATACAAATCCCTGTTTATCTCTCGCCTTTAAGTGTAAATATTTTAGCCACATATAATATCACACCTGACATGCTTGAGGTAACTGCACACATCAAACCAGAGGCAAGTATCCTACATTGAGACTGATTTGACACTAGTTCTTCTTGTACTTGTCCCTCTTGATTTTAATTTCTCCACTTTATGTCCTGATTCTCTGTAACTGCTTTTGACACCTTATATTTTGAATTTAAGCAGCAAGTTTGAATCCTCTTTTTAATTAATTAAAGGTGCTTGTCATTCACCTCTCCCCTGCATATACTTCTGACTTTGAAGCTCTAAAACTTAAAAATTCCCCTTTCCATCCATAATTCCAAGTAATACAATTTGTTGACCTAATCCCTTCTAGAAGAAGGAATTTGACAAGTCTTAGCTTCCTTCAGAAACTCCTCTTTCTTCATCCCCTTGGCTTCAGCGCTTAGCATCTCTAGCAAATTCACAATGCTCACAATCATGCCTAGAACTATCTGGAGGTTCACAAACTGAAATCAATGTTAAATATCTTTGGAGCTACTTTTTTTTCAGTTTATCATACATTCAAGTAGTACATACAGTACAGGGAGTTAAAATGTTTACTAACGTTATTTCCAACAAAGGATATAAAAATTTTGGAATCAAGTTTATGAACCCAAATTTGTAATTTTCATTTCCTGAAAAGTATATCTGTTTTAACATAAAGCATTATCAGTGAAAATTATAGAGTCAGAAAAATGTCAATTTTGATATGTGGAGACTTGTTACAGTATGAAAGTGTAGAGGCAATGTAAAGATCTGAGCTCAGTTCCTCTAGAGCCGTGTAAACAACAAGGCATGAGAGGTCCATTTCCTTTCTTTACTTTATTCTTTCCTCTTCCTGTCCTTGTTTTCTTTAAATAGATTACAGATTTGTTTTCAAGGTAATGCTCTCCAAAATCTGTTTGGAATAAGCATGAGAATATAAGCATATAGACCTGGAAAGGAGTGTAAATTATCCATAATAATTTAGGAAGAGAACAAGAAACTAAATGTAGTTGGGAAAATGTACAATCCATGTTTATCCATCCATTCAACAACTATTTTACTGAGATCCTACTTGTGCTAGTAGGATATTGCCTGGAGTATCCCTAGGTAAATAATACACTCTCTGTTGCCCCAAGGAATATTCAATCTAAAAGGAAGGAAGACCCAGAAAACCAAGGCCTGTAATAGAGAGGTATACTGACTACAGTGATGGCAATGAGGAGATGAAGTTTTCTTAATTAAGTGGATGAGAGAAAGTGTCATTAAAGGTCTCAAGCTAGCCATTATATGGGAATGCTGAAGTATGGAGAATGAAGAGAAGGATTACAGATTTCTTTTTGTAGCAACATCTGCAAAAGGAACAAAATAGACAATTCATAACATCCTGAGTATTTTGGTATTTCTGGAAAGTGGTACCAAAGTGGGGTATGAAGTGCGATAAGAATGAGGTATAATAAGTAAGGAAACTTGTTAGCATACTGAGAGTTGGAGCTCATCTTGTGAGTAAAGGGAAGAATTGATTGTTGTAAGGAAGCAAGGCAGAATTATGTCTTAAACATAATTAGAAAATCTCTGGCTGTGTTACAGAGTATAGATTGGAACATAGGAGATTAGACTTATTGGTAGGTAAAATATCACTTTTAAGATGACATAGTAATTTTGCTTAGCATAATACCCTCTAGTTTCATCCATTATGCTAAGTGAACTAAGTCAGTCAAAGACGCACAATAATCATATGATTTCACTCATATGTGGAATTTAAGAACAAAACGGAGGAGCATAGGAGAAGGGAGGGAAAAATAAAACAAGACAAAATCAGAGAGGGAGACAAACCATAAGAGACTCTTAATCATATGAAACAAAATGAGGGTCACTGGAGGGGAGAGGGGTGAGGAGATGGGGTAACTAGGTGATGGAAATTAAGGAAGGTACATGATGTAATGATTACTGGTTGTTATATTCAACTGATGAATCATGACTCTACCTCTGAAACTAATAATATATGTTGATTAAGTGAATTTAAATAAAGTAAAAAATATTTTAAAGATAATATAATAATTTCAAAGTGAAAACAGATGGTGATTTTAACTAGGGTAAGAGTTTGGAGGTAGGTAAACAGAAACCAGCACATAGCTAGGAGTTAATATTGTAGGACTATTATTGACTTGTCAAAGTGGGAGATTAAGGAAGGAGGGAATCAAATATAACTTTTAAGATTTTTTATTTGAAAGATTGGGTGGCTCCATGGTTTAATGCCCTCAAATAAAAATAGCAATAATGGGAGTAGGTTTAGCAAAGAAGATACATCCAATTTTGGATCTGTGCTTAAAATACCTATAGGATAATAAAGAAAAAAATGTCTTATAGCTGGTTCAGACTCAAAAGAGACATCTAGGCTGAAAATAAAGATTTAGCAGTCATCAGCATATAGATGTCCTAGTAGTGCTAAATGTGATTGTCAAGGAAGACAGTGTACAATAAAGAATTCTGCAGACAAGGTCAATTGTTGGGAGGCAAAAGATGGGCCATTGCAAAAGATTTCTAGAATTAATAATGCCATGCCAATCTGGAAGATGTCATCATACCTTATTTTATAGACTTAATCACCTTGCAGATAATTAAAGAAAAGTTATGCAGTTTCCATTCTTATTTATGCGCTTAAAATGAATCTAGGACAGAAATAAACATAAATTAGAAGAAGCCTTTGCACTTGAATATCTTATTATTGTTACAGGATAAATGATGCCTCACTGAGCCTATTGGCTAAATTTGGTATCTTCAGAAACTTAGCCTTTGTTTTTCATCTTTTGTTTTTCTACCTCTGACTTAAACAATAAATATGAGTCTTGGGAAAAATCGAAGGTAATTCAGGCCAGGAAAGCAGAGACTAAAAAATTTCACTCTTTTCAACTTTTATCTTCATAACTCTGATAAGAAATAAAGTTATATGAGTAAATTAAGAATCCTGAAAGAGAAGAGGTAGACACATAAGAAAAACAGACGAGTAGAATCTAGGTGGATGTGTGTATATGAGGGTCTGATACACAGTGAAAATTGTATTCACTCTAGGAATCAGATATTTCTTTGGAGACTATGGTATCACCAGGGGTCTGTTTCATATAGTCTTGGGGGGATGGTGTGAGAAAGGAAGAAATCCCAGGTGTAGAAGGAGGCAGATATACAGGCACGGGTCAGTAATAGTGTCTCCATATTGATCACAAGAAGGATCATAATACGGAGATTATCGTTCTCGATCCTTCAACTCATCACCATGGGCTACTCTGTTTAAGAGGACTGAAAATAGAAAGAATTTTGCTCCCCCCCCCCAGAATCTGTAAGACATTATAATTAAGTGATGCACAACTTTACAATGCTTAAAAGAGCAATCCAAAAGTAAATGACAAATCCTATGTGATGCCACTTATATAAGGAAGCTAAAGCAATCAGGCTCATAGGACAGAGAACAGAACTGTGATTCTGGGGACCTGAGGGGAAGGTGAGATGGGAGGTACTGATCAGAAGATACAATATTTCAGTTATGCAAGATGAATAAATCTTAAAGATCTGCACAGCATAGAGTCTAGAGTTAATACTGTATTGCCTACTTCAGGAGGGTAAATCTTAATGTTACATGTTCTTATAACAATAATAATAATAATTGTAATAATAATGATAATAAAGAAGGCAGGAGGGAATTTGGGGAGTTAATGAATATGTTTATAGTGTAGATTGTATTCCTGGTTTCGTGGAGGTATACTTCTCTCCAAACTCAAGTTGTGTACATTAAATATGTATAGCATTTTTGTGTGTCGGTCATACTTCAGTAAAGTGGTTAAAAGAGCAAAGAGAGAGGAATTCTCATTAACCAAGATCATGGTGCTGGCTTTTTGCAGAGAAGCACTTTAGTAGACATCAAGGGGTACTATAGAGCATGGCAGACAACAGCATTCATTACATCTATCAACCATCCCTTTGTTGTATTTGTCAGCAGAATACCTATTTTTTTTATTTGAGTTCTGTCCAAGCTAGGAAGATAAATAATGAATGGCCTAAGTCAATCTGTATATTCTATGAGCAAGTAGTTAATGTGGCCACTCGATCCGGTTCTAGTGCATGTGACAAAAAGAGAACTTTTCTTGTATTTATGCAAAAATTGTTCTAATAAAACAAGGAAAAGCACCTTTTTGACTGTTTCTTTCCTTTCTTTACCACTTAAAATGTTGTAATATGAGGTGCTTTAGCAGGCATTCTGTAACCATGAGAAATAATACTTCAACACACTGAGTTGGGCAGACCAGGAAAAAAAAAAAAAGGTCCTTGAAGATAGCATCAAGCTACTGCATCAGTTCTGAAATTGTTGACTGCCAAACTTTTTGTTATAGGAGATAATTCAGCGCCATTAGTGTTGAGCTACTGTAAACCAAGTATTCTGTTACTTTCAAAGCATCACTGATACAGGGTAGCAGAAATAAGCCACTTTGACTTTAATCAATAATCTGGACGACAGATGTTTCAGGAAGCAAAACTAGGGTAGAGGGAGATGTAAATGGCGTATGCTACATGATTAAGATACTCTGTGAAAACAATCAAGGTTAACCCTCCCTCCTATATTTTTGCTTTGGTATAGGTATTTTCAGAAGGGGGCTTTGGAAGTCTACCCAATAATCTAAACATAACGAGAAAATATTCTATGTTGGGTATTACTGTAATATTGTCTTTTATCTCATGATTGTTGAAACCTAGAGAAACAAAGGCTATGAATTGAATGGATGAAAATGATAGCTGCCAGTGCAATTAGATTATAATTAGGCTATAGGAAGAAAACAACATGCTAACAAACCTAGTAAAATGTCTGCCATATGATAACTACTCCTATAATGTCTGTTTAATCTAACTGAAGCCTTGGTTCCATGTTGTCTGAAAAAGGTAACCCTAGGGATGCCTGGATGGCTCGGTAGTTGAGTGTCCTTTGGCTCAAGTTGTGATCCTGGGGTCCTGGGACTGAGTCCCACATAGGCTCTCCTGGAAAGAGCCTGCTTCTCCCTCTGCCCATGTTTCTGCCTCTCTCTGTGTCTCTCATGAATGAATAAGTACAAATCTAAAAGAAAAAAAGGGAAAAGAAAAAGGTAACCCTAATAAATGGATCTTACCAAGAAAAGAAAAAATTATCTTTAATTACTCCCAGATGTTAGTAACACAATAATTTCTTCTTTGTTCACTATCTGATTTCTATTCTAGGAATAGAATTAGAGAGATTTGAGTGAACAATAACCTATTTGGGAAACACACGTAACTTGTAGAGAGATGTGGATGTGGTCCTGGAAAGGGGAGGCAGTGGATAAAGGGTGTTCTACTGGGCCAGCTCACTTAGGGGGCTAGAGGAGCTTAGAACCCATGGGAAAATCCTGGGAAACATGCAAAACACTTGCCTCAAAACTATCCCATCCAAGGAGTCAGGTAATCATTGACTGTGAGGAGTGCTAAGTAGGGGGAAGAAGCATGTTAATTACTTGATATTTGCTTTTTCAGGAAGAAAAAAAAAAACCCACAGACGCAGATGAAGACACTAACAGTGTCCATTACATTGAAAGATCAGAAAGGTGTGGGCAAGGCATGGTCAGTGTCAGCTAACAAACAACTTAATTATACTCTATCAGCTCCTCCTGCTTTTCCCCACTTTTCTGGCAATATGTGATATATTTAGAAGGAGAACATGTCGGGGTAGAAACAGAGATGAATGCTGGTGAGTTGGATTCATTGGAAGATTGTTGACAAATTTACCCTTTTACCTTCCTTTATCTTTCTTCTTGGCAGATTAAAATTGAACGTAGTGGGAATCTTATGCCTAGGATAGGACCGCAGCAGTCCTCTGACAGATGCAGTGTGTTGTTTACAGCTTTCTTATTTTCCCTTTGGCTTGCTTCTTCCACTGTTGGAGACCCTCTTTACCTGACTCCGGGGTACCTAATGCCCTCGTACTGCTCTCTGGTTGCCATAAACTTTTTTCCACCAAATGGATCATGTCAGAAATTCCCAGCGGTCTAAAATTATGTTGTTTGGGCCTTCTTCCCTTTTCTCCAATCCCCTATTCTATCCGTGTCCTCTGCTAAGATATGATGGTACAAACTGAGTGATACTAAAAGGGCACATAAAGAGGCAGCTACATTAACATGAAACATCTGCAAATTAGCTCACAGCCCTTCCCCTCTCAGATGGTATGAAAGCAATGTGACAAGCCAAGGGAGGAGGTATTTTGGAAAGCAGAGGTTGTCCCAGCATGTCTCAGAACATCCCATGAAGACATAACTCTTACACTCAAATCCGATTCTGTCTCGTTCCATGTTCTGATCTTTGAAAATGGCCTGAGCTAGAATTTCAGAGGGTAAAATGCAGGCTCTGGTGCTCTCCATTATAGAACAATCTCTTAAAGGCCATTTTAGCTAATTTATTTCTTTGTAAAATATTATTATATTCCAGCAGTGCCCCCTGGTGAGCTGGAATTCTAAAATGTTAATTGTTCATTTAAAAATGATCCCTGTGTCCCAGTTTTCCTGATGGTGTAGCTCCTAAGAGGAGTAGCAAATTCTGTACTTGAGTCCTGCCCAGTCAGGGTTGTCTGAATAATGTTCAGTAATTTAACCCTCAATTTTCCATTCTGTTTTAAAAAGGAAAAAAGAGACATTAGTTGCTTTGCAATTTGCAGTTCTCTCAGCAAGGGATGGTCACTGGAACTACTTTAACTCCATCTCTTTCATCTCTGCCCTCTTCCTGCTCTCTGTTTCTTTCTGCTTCAGAAAGGGAATAGATCCTCTAACATTTGGAATGTTTCTTTGTCAATTTTTAAAAATGCATTCAAAAGAGATGAGTAGGTATAGCACAGGGGATTTTTAGGGCAGCAAAACTGTTATTCTATATGATACTATAATGGTGGATACATGTCATCATACATTGGTGAAAACCCATAGAATGTACGATACAAGGAGTGAAGCCTAATGTAAACCATGGACTTTAATTAACAGTAATGCATCGATATTGGCTCACCAGTTGTAACAAATGGGCTACAGTAATACAAGCTGTTGAAAACAGGGAAAACTGGAGGGGCTGGTAGGTGTGTATGGAAGTTTGTACATTTCACTCAAGTTTTTAATGTAAACTTAAAACTGCCCTCTAAAACCTATTAATTAGAAAAAAAAAGTTAAATAAATACCTCCGTGATCTAGCCATTCCACTTCTAGATAGTCACCCAAAGGAAGTGAAATCATGTGTCCATACAAAGCCTTAGCATACAAATGTTCATAGTAATTTCATTTCCAGTAGCTCAAACTGGAAATAATCCAAATGTCCACCAGCAATAAGTAGATAAACAAATTGTGGAAAATACATACAACAGAATACCACTCAGCAATAAAAAGGAATGAACTATCAGATGAGCCTCAGAAAAATGATATGGAATGAAAGATACCTGATGGAACCTGAGGGGATGAGGGATTTTTTTGATGGTGATGGTTATGTTCATTATCTAGATTGTTCAGATTATTTCATGGGCAAGTCCATGTGTTAAAATTTATCAAATTGCCTGCTTTAAGAATGTGCAATTTTGTGTCAGTTATAAAGATATAAAATGCCAAGAAGATGACACCTTCCTCCACTTTCTCTCCTTATTCTTGCTCTTCCCTAAATTTCCGTCCCTTCTCAGGCCATACACCAAGCCCTGAGATATTTATGGTGCAAAAAAAAATGTTTTCTGTCAGTTTTATTAGTTCTAATGACTTTTTCAATTACAGGTTACATAGCACAGAGAAAAAAAATGTTATTGTTTCTCAGCACTTGAGAGTTAGATCTGAGACTTTTTTTTCTGAGACTTTTCTCATAATACATTTTGAATGTAATTGTTGTACATTGCTCCACCCAAGGATTACTCTTTGAGGTAAGAGGAAGACATGATTTTATTCTGTTACTTTACTCAAACCTTCAACTGAATTTAGAGTGTTATGGAGGAAATCCATCACTCTTGGGAAAGTTCAAAGAGAAGATGAATTTAATAAAATAAGGAGGTTTTAATTTTTCCCTTTAACACCACTTTCCAGTGTAATTCCTTATTGTATATCATTAAGATGCCAACACTACTGTCTGATACTTCAGAGGTCAAACAACAAAATGTTTAACCATTGCGATAGTTCATATTACCTTTTTTCGAAAGGGATACCCTAAATATAGCAGCATATGGCCAGTCTCTTCCTCTAAGCTAAGGGAAAAGTTTCAATCTTTGTTTTCTTATAATTAACCCTTTTCTTCTGAGGCAATCTATTTTTCAATATTATTAGTGAGAAATAATTCACAGAATTTAGTACACTATGGAATCTTATGCTGGTTAATGATGGTACCAGGTAGTAGCTAGGATCCCTCTCTTCAGGCAGGCAGCATGGATTTAAAGACTAGCCTACTGTCACTATCCTGTTAATATCCTCTCTAAGCTTTAGTGTCTGTATCTGCAAAATGGATAAATTAATAGGACATATAATATAGTATTATATTTGTCATGAGGACTAAATGAGATATATTGAGCACAGTTTCACGTGCACCAGAGGTCTGAACATAATCTTTAGCTAAGATAACTTTTATATAATCGTGATGTCATATAACATGTGGCTACTTATTCTTGAGAGACCCAACAAAACTATTTTCCATGATACTGTGCTGATTAGAGGCATTAACTTCTATTCCACAAACCCTAAGCAGTCAATAGCAACTGTCATTACTTCCCAAAAACTTCAGATGAAATGTTAGTGAAAACTAAATGGTGAGATCAAACTAACACTTGATTGTGATCACACACATTCTTTTATGTGAGGTCCAATTTACACAATTATAACCTAGCATTATCTCAACTGTGAAAATTGTGACATATGCTAGGAAATATTTCCCTTTATTAGAGACTTGCTGCATAATCGTTCAATTATTTATCTAACAAATACATCAAGGACTTATAATGCCAAGCACCATTCTAAAAGCTGAAACACAACAGGATGTACAGTTTTCTCATGAAATTTATAATACAGCAAGGGAGGGAGACAATAATAAATGATTTATTTATTATAATTAAGATGAGCCATTGAAGCACTCCAGCATTGTAAGAGGGTAAGCAAAAGGGATCCCAACCTAGTCTATAAGTGTTATGTCATTAAGAAACTTGTGCTCCACAAAATGCGCTTTCAAAACCATGCTCTCATTAAATAATTTTTAAGATAATGTTTCTTGAATTTGGCACTTACTAACTTTGTGATTTGGGCTCAGTGAAATAAATATTCTAGATTTAAATTCCTTTGTTTATAAAGCAGAGATACTAATACTATGTTAAGGGATAATGTGATGATTAGAAAAGTATGTAAATCACCGGCCAAAACTAATTATTGAGTGTCTACTTATGTCCCTAAAACATAACTGTTGTCTACTCTTGAAATCAGACCTTTGTTTTTATTGTAACTTATATAAACCTTACAAATAAATATTTATTAGATGGTTGTAATTTATACTTCTCAGAATGACTAGAATTGAGGTACATTTGTGTGTACATGTGTGCATATGCATGTACATGTGGGGATGGCTTAGCATAGTGTAAAAAAAGGATGCTAAAATGGAGTCTTGGGATCCCTGGGTGGCGCAGCGGTTTGGCGCCTGCCTTTGGCCCAGGGCGCGATCCTGGAGACCCAGGATCGAATCCCACGTCAGGCTCCCGGTGCATGGAGCCTGCTTCTCCCTCTGCCTATGTCTCTGCCTCTCTCTCTCTCTCTCTCTCTGTATGACTATCATAAATAAAATTAAAATTTTTTTTAAAATAAAATAAAGTAAAAATAAAAATAAAATGGAGTCTTACACAACTTAGGCAGTAGTAATGATTTATTAAATAGCAATAAGGAAGAAGTCGGTTGAACAATTAGCAAAAAGACCTAATTAATCCTGATATCAGACGTTAGTCAGGTGTCACATACAAATGTTGAACCAATATAGGCAGGCATAATTTCTAAAGAAATTATGAATACATCTTAGAGAGCAAAAGATCCTTTCTTAGGGCATACCATTAAAAATTTTTCCAACAATTCTCTCTGTGGGTAAGAGAGAACCTCATGAGGATGTGTTTTTTGTTTTATTTTTTTAATAATCACACCTCTCTAGTATTCTCAACTTATTGGAAAAGTGGGGAAAACTATTTAGCCTTTATGCCTAAAAGTATATTCAAGGTTATCTTTTAGATTAGAAAGACTTATTATAATTATTTCTCATAATAAATTTTTTTCATAATAAATTAATACTGGTTCAATGCGATCAACTAGAACAAATAGTATTTACATAAGATAAAATTGGTAGTGTTTTGGGAATTGGGAAAATACTTTTCTAGTTGGATAGAGTCATCATTCAAATCTCTGAACATAATATAGGGGATTAGGTGAAATCATATTTGAGTAATAACTATTAACTAGAAAAGTAGATATTCTAGTGTCTAGTCCCTATGAGTTTTAGAAGACATTTACGGTTATTAATTATAACATATTTTCCATTTATTCTAAGGTGTGCCTACCTACCCTTTTTGGAGAACAGAGCCTTATTGAACACTTAAATTTTTTGACTTCCTTTGTCAGATATATAGATCCTCAATATTATTTTTTAACTTCCCCTTTACTTAAATATAACCAGATTTTAAAATTCTTTTTTAATCTATGATTAAAAAGTCACGAGAAGTTAAGAATATCCTGGTGGCTGAGGAGAAAGGCAAAATTTTAAAAAGAAAAAGTCTATATACTTTCTTTTAAAGGAGAAGTAGAAAATTTATTTTAAATTATGCCTAGTAGTTAAGAAAAATAAGCAGAGCAGAAGTAGTGATTTTTTTTTAAATGCTAAAACAGGATGCCATTGCTTAATGATAAAAATTATAACATTGGATTGTGGGGTTTATAACATATGTAGATATAAAATATATGAAATCAACAGCACAAAAAATGGAAAGGTAGGATGGTTATAGAAATATATAGAGAAAAATTATAAAAAGCAAGACCTAAATATATGCTGTCTACATGAAATGCACTTTAAATTTTTTTTTTATTTTTTTTTCACTTTAAATTTAAAGATAAGAGAGAGATTGAGTGGCACCTAGGTGACTTTGTCAGTTAAGCATCCAACTCTTGGTTTCAGCTCAGATCATGATCTCAGGGTTGTGAGATTAAGCCCTATGTCATACTCTGTGCTCAGTGTGGAGTCTGCTGGAAATTCTCTCCTTCTCCCTTTTCCTCTGCCTCTCTCCTCTGCTCCCTACTCTTCCACTCTCTCTCTGTCTGTCTCAAAGAAATAAAATCTTAAATAAAGATTAAGGATGAGTGGGTAGCTCAATGGGTTAAGTGTCTGCCTTCAGCACAGGTCATGATCCTGGAGTTCTGGGATGGAGCCCAGTGTTGGGCTCCCTGCTCAGCAGGAAGTCTGCTTTTCCTTCTTCCTCTGCTCCTCCCCCTGCTTGTGCTCTCTCTCTCTCTCTCTCTCGTTCATTTTCTTTCTCAAATAATAAATAAAATCTTTAAAAAATAAAGATTAAGAGAGGTTGAAATAAAAATATGAAAATAGATATAACATGCAAACAACATAAGAAGGACAGTGTGGTTATGTTAATATCAAATAAAGTAGACTTGAAAATATGTTATATTCCCAGTGATTAAGGCTATATTTGATGGTGATAAAAATTAGTCAGGAAGACAATAAAATCATAAATGTTTATATGCTTAAATAAAAAATATTCAAAGTATATGAGGTAAAAAACTGACAGATTTAAAGGTAGAAATAGAAAAATTTATAATGATAGTTAGAGATATTTATGCCCCTGTATTGCTAATAATTGATAGAATGACTCCATAAAACATGAATAAATTATAAAAAATTTCAGTGACATTGTCAACTACTTTGACTTATTTGATGTATTTGATATTTATAGAACACTGTGACCAACAATAGAGATCCTGTAGAGAAGAATAAATATTCTGTTAAAAAACACATAGACTAGTCATGATATTGAACATGTAGTAAGCTATAGAATAGGTCTCAACACATTTCAGAAAAAAAAACATTAAAGAGTATTTATCTGATCACAGCCAGAACTAAGAAAATAAGTAGAAAATCTAGCTACACTATAGCTATTAAAGAAATCGAATATATAATTATAAGATGTCATTCAAAAATGATTTGATTATATGTTGCATATGCTTCATGATAAAATACTCCAGGTTAGAAAAGGCAAGCATATTCATTTCCACTTTTATCAACAATGAACTTAAGTCATGACCAGTTCAATAAAACAAGAGAAAGAAAGAAAGGATATAAAGATAGGTAAGAAGTAAAATTATCACTATTTGACTGTTTACATAAAGAATTCTGAGAAATCTATGAGGCAATTATTAGAACCAAAATGTGAATATAGTGACATTGCTGAATACAAGGTCACTTAATACATAGGCCAGATTCTGAGATCTCAGATTCTATTCATTGAGTGTATTTGTACTTTCTCCCAGTCATTAAATGAAACCCTAATCTCAGTGCTGCAGTGAAGGAATTTCACAAATGTAATTAAGATCCCAAATTAGTTGTTCTTAAAAGAGAGATTATCCTTAGTGGATCTGGTGAGCCCTTAAGTAAGACAGGGCTCTTGTTTGTGAGACATATTTGAAGCATGAGAGTAATTTAACATAAGGGAGAGTCTCCATTTTGAAAACGGATCAGACCATATAGCAAGGAATGTGGGCGTTCTCTGAGAACTTGGAACCATGTCTTCTGAGAGCCAGCAAGGAAATAGAACCTCAGTCTTACACATACAATAGACTGAATTATGCCCGCAACCTAAATGACCTTAGAAGTGGATTCTTCCCTTAAGGTTCCAAAGGTATATATTAATGGTTTTGCTTTTATGAAGTTCAAAGAAGTAAAATCATCTGTTATAATGAAAATAATTAGTGTGGTTATATATGGGAATATTGACTGGAGGAAGACGTGCGGAGCTTTCTGAAGTAATGGAAACGGAAACATTTTCTGTTCTTATAAGATGTGGGTTACATGGTCATATGCATTTGGAAATCTAATCAACTTCCACACTTCAGTTCTATGCAATTCATTGTATGTGGATAATATTTTAATTAAAAACATGCTGTTAGGGATTTTCTAGGCAAGCTGAATGATTTATGCCATTTTATTTTGTTACCATGTCAAGCTTTTTGAAAAAAAAAATTACATATATCAAAATTTTATTAGCATAGTGTTAATTAGTTTGTTTTAAAAGTGAACTTTAGGATCATTAGCCATTTCTTTGGATGTTGGACACAATGAGCTTATAGAAGAGCTTGAAATGGTCCCACTATCAGCTTGTCTAGAAAAGTTATCTCTTAGTTACTTGTATCTAGAAGAATAACTTTATTTCTTGCCTTATTGTAATTAATTAAGTTATTTGAGCTAATAGAAATGAGTCCAGTTAACATAGTCAAGTGACATTTAAACATTTGCTAAATCTCAATTTAATTTATAATAGAAATTAATAGTACCTAATGCCTAAAATCATGATCAACCATTTGCAAAATTCTTTCATACCTGTTATTTTAACAACTCAATGGGGTAGGTATTTTATCCCCATTGACCTGATGTGAAAATGGGCGGTTATTGAGGGAAAGGGATTTTTTAAAGAAAATGTAGAACTATTGAGTATCAGAGTCAGGATTCAAAATCAGTCATCTGTTTCTGCACTTAGTGGTTTATCCAATAAACGAGAGCTGAGTGGTGGATTAAAATAAGATTATTTCCTGACAAATTCTTAAAACAAAAAGAGAAATTAGAAAATCTCTGCTGCTATAGGGTTAAGTTAGTTGCCGTGCCTTAAATTATAGATTAATTACATATTTGAAGAAACTTGTAGATGTCTTTAATAAAAAGTCTGTACAAAATAAAACATCTGCTATCTATAATGGTTTTATCAGAGAGTAATTATGCTGAAGAATGCATGCAGTACACTACAGTTTTTACCTGCAGTGCCAAACTCTGCCTTCACTTTGCTCCATATACAACCTCTACATCTAAATCTTCCTTTCATTTGCATACGTTTTTAAGATAGATTTTCAAAATAAGCTAAGTAAAAGTGGCATATATTTCAGTGTATCCCAGAATTTATGATTCACAGAAATCAACAAATGTGCCTAAGTGATGATAGAGCAGAAAATGTCAAATAATGATTAAAGTAGTTATAAAAATGATCATTGAACTTGCTGAGAGGAAAGGTCTAATTAAGAAGCTGACCAAAATTTAGATCCAGCTTCTTTGAAGGGGGTATGAGAATGAGTTGGAAAACTGAAAATTATTTGATCAATGGACAGTACAAATAAAAATCTAACATACTTTCATTTTAGTTGAAAACCTTGAGAGCTTCATTGACATGGGCACTTCTCCGCTTCCTGCAGGGTTGGATCATTCACATCCTTCTTTTCAATATCTTTTGCCAACTAACCATTTCAAAATTACAACTAAATTAAAGACACTGTCTGTTATTTGCTGTATACTGGAACTCAGATCTCCCCTTGGAGAGCTCTGAGCTCATTCAATGAGGCATAGCACTTAATTTCATTTGCAGAATTTCTGCTATCCAACTTCCCACAAATTAAATGAGATCATTCATTGCTTTCCCTGTAGGCTAATGGTACTTATATTGTTTGTCCACATTTAATGTCCTAATATCTTGGTTTCATGGTCTAATGTTTAATAACGAATCAGTAATGAAATTGAATGTACTGTAAAAAAAAAAAATCCTTCAGTTTATTACCTTCCAATGGCTCTATGGAACCTTAGACCTCTTCTAGCTCAGAATTGCAAACTTAGATGCCTACAGGGACCAGGCAGGCTGTTAATGTGTGAACTGAACTTGCTGTAAAAGAATAGATTAGATTCTATGATAACCTGAGGAAAAAATTTCCTTATTTTAAAGAATGAAAACTCACATTAGGAAAAAATATATGGCACACAAAACTATCAAGTATCTGCGGATGGGATTTGCCCAACCGCTTCATCAGTTTTTCAACCTAATATTGCCTATTTTCCCCATTTTGTAAGTTAGAAAATAACAAACGGAAAACTTAAGTAATTCATTCAGCCGAATTCATTCATGATTCCTAGTATAGCGCCTGAAAACCTGTACCAGTAGTCACTGTATTTGAGAGGAATTGCATGTATTCGTAACTGTGACCTTGAAAAGGAAGACTGGTGTTGGATTAAAGTAAAGGGATCAGAGTACAGAGTATATTAAGAAGCAAAATTAATACCTTACAGCAAATAAATGCATAAGGGTGGTCAGGAGAGCAGGTGTGGTTTACATGATGTAACTACATTAGTTGGCTTAGAAGTGCCAACTATATAAAGACATTGCATAGAAAGCCTGACAAATCTGGTATATGTTTCTCAATCTTGGTTTTCAGCCTAAAGTCTCAGACATTTTCAAGGAACCACACTACAAACAAAACTGGCAAACGGTACATATTTATATATACACTGCATGTGGCTTCAGTAATTAATTGGAGTATGTTTCTTTATGAATTGAGAATTTGGAAAAGAATCACAAGATGCTTATATAATTTGTTATAAACAGTGCAAATTATTTGGAGACACAGGGGAAAACACGTCATTTATATCAATTTTCTGTTTTCTAGGAAGGAGAAATAGCAAACCTAAATATGCTAGCTCATATGAGCAAAATTTGAAAAAAAAGAGCAATAGTCCTGGAAATTCAATGCATGTTTATAGTCACAGGATGATTTAATATATGTTAACTTTTCTGGTGTGAAGTTATACCAATTCCTGGTATTTGGTTAATAGGAAAAAAAGCTAATAAAAAAGTTGTTCCATATAGTATTGTTTTCAAGTGCTGTATTTCACTAAGAGCTAAGAAACCTCCTAGGAAGCTGTTTTTTTTTTCCAACATACGTTCACTGTTCTCTTTCCTGCTTTAGAAATAATTCATTCTTTTGGCTAGTATAATTCTTCAGCAACTAAAAATATGTAAAAACATGTTGGACAGATGACATTTGGCTGGAATTTTCAAATGTGTGGTTTTTAACTCCAGGAGATGTTTTGAACGATGTGTTTCTAGTAATCATTTTATTGACTGAAAAAACAGGCAAGAAAAACTTTCATGGCTGACACTAAAAAGAAGCCTTCTGAGGCAGATTTATTATGTATGAATGAACAGACATTTTTAAAATTGGGAACTATTGTTTCTTTAGTGCAAAATTGAAAAAAAAATGAGGTAGGTTTCTTTGTAAGCGAAGTGACAGGAGCCAGTAGAGCAGGTGTAGTTTAAATGATTACACTAAGAAATATTTCAGATAAAGAGAATGTTTCAGACAAAGGAACAGTTCAGATTGAAGGATTTAGGTGGGGTTGGAGTTGTAAATCATATTGTCAATGTCTACTTTTGAAAAAGGAGGAGAAAGACAAATTAACCTGTATCAGAAGTAAACTGCCAGGAATTTGACCTAAAACTCAAAGATTGTAAGATCTTCCCCAAGGCACTTGACACTATGAATCATGGGGAGAAAAGCAATTCTAATGTACTCAATATCTGTATTTTGTTTTTTAAAGATTTTATTTATTTATTTTTGTGGTGAGGGATGGGGAAGCAGAAGGAGAAGCAGACTCCCCACTGAGCAGGGAGCTCGATGTCAGGACTCAATCCCAGGACCCCGGGATCATGACCTGAGCAGCAAGCAGACTGCTTAACCGACTGAACCACCCAGGAACCCTCAATATCTTTATTTAATACTTGAGTATAAACTGAACACTGTTTTAATCAATTGATGAAAGTGCCCTTAAGCAATGCAAAACTGGGAGAAAACTGTGACATTTAGAGAAATTGTGATACTATGTGATCCATTTGAATTTAGGCTTACTGGTGTTTTTGATTTCTGGTAATATTTACATGCCAAAGTTGATTTTCAAGGGAACTCATATTTGTTAATCTGGTGGATCATTCTTTAATGTGCCAATCCAAGTTCTCTCTCTTGCTCTCTGACTGAATAAAATTACCTGATGAGGGAGCACACTGAAAAGTATCTTATCTAGTCCCACCTACTCCAAAGCACTTTTCCTTAGGTCTTCCGGCACATTTCCCTTAAGGAAAGTAATATTTTCAGTACTGAGGAAGTAATTCAGATTCTAACTTATGAAATTAGTTATCACTGGATTTAAAATTTACAGTATATTCATATTTTAAAATATTTAATCCCAGTGCCTTCTTAATTGTTGATAGAAGCTCAGAAAACAAGGAAACATGTTTTTAAAGGGGAGGGAGGTCATTTGCATTCTGGTATACAATAGTCCATCATAACAATGCCAGAGGAGAAGCACCTGGGTGGCTCAGTCAGTTAAGCATCTCTTAGTTTCAGCTCAGGTCATGATCTCACTGTTGTGGGATGGAGCCCTACATCTGACTCTGAGCTCGGCATGAGGTCTACTTCAGATTCTTCTTCCTCTCCCTCCCACTCATACTCTCTCTCTCAAATAAATAAAACTTTTGAAAAAATGCCAGAAGAAATGGAGTCATTGATTTGGCACAAGTCATTTAAAACAGTTTCCACATAGATTTTTTCCTATTTTAAGCATATTACAATTTAAAGTAAGTTGTTGGCTCCTTGAAGTCAGGTTTTGTGTCTTGTCCTCCACAGCAGATTTATTCTTAGCAGAGTGTCTAGAAGCCAGAATGTGTCCATCAATAGGTCCTAAATAAAACAATATTATATTTTGTAGAAAAAAAGGAATTTTGCATCAATATATGATTTTATAAATGACCAATTTCTAGATCCTGTTATCTTAATAAGATACAAAGATGTACAAATATGGTACATACCATTTTCTAGGGCATTCCCTAAAATTTCAATATAGTTCAAAGTGACAGATCATATTTGATGGAGAAAAATCACCTTAATTTTGTATAACCCCTGAGGAAAAGGTAAGATAAAAAATGAGCGTTCTTGGCCTCTTCAGTGTCCTCCAGGGTTTGAAATGCCGTGTTCATAATCTGGTCACATACCTTGTTCAGTGATATCTGATTATAATATTGTGCTTGCTTTGTGTTCTGGGAAAAGATATGGTTTCTTCCACATTTAATAGGGGATTTTTTTTTCCCTATGAAAGTAGTACCAAACAACAATCAAAAAGCCAACAAGTATTAATTAAGCCCCCATTATAGGTGCTCTGGAGCCATAAAAGAACCTCAGGTCTCTTCCTTTATAATTCTGAGCTTTGATTGTAAGCCAAGACATTCAAATTCATTGTTAATGAAAATACTGGAATATACAAAAGACCCATAAAAGAAAAAATCAGACATAGCAAATATGGATTCTTAATCTAGATGGTCTTTCTGTTTTTAAATTCAGGTAGAAACAACTCATCTGACATGGAATCTAAAATTTATTCCTTGAGCTCTGCTTGCCATTTCTCATAGTGAATGCTCAGAGATTCACTATGATTCCTAATTCTTAGGTTCCTAATGTATCAAGACCCAGTTCTCCTGTGCATTCCAAACAATCTCTAGTTTCATCTGTGGATTTTTTCTACTATTCCATTTCATTAGATCAGATGACTGAATTGAAAAGGAGGGTAAGAAAATGAAGAAGCCTTTGACGACACTCCCAGTGTTATTTTGCATAAAGTATCTTGAAGACAGTGAGGTCTGTTAAAAAATTTCCTTATCTATAAATAACAGGTAATTATTAGAGCTTAATTATTTAATAAATGATATCATATATAGAGATCTTTGTACTCAAGCTAGTATATGATTTTAAATATATAATCTATGATTTTTTAAATTAAATTTTAAAAATATATCTCTTGATTTCTCAATAGACATCAACAACCTTCAAAATGTTTTAGCCAGGAAAAAAAATGTCTGAAGGCAACAAAAGCCACTTAATTTAGCCCAAGATAAAGAGATTTTTTTTTAATGAATATTTTTAAAACTTAAAGAAAAAAGCAACTGGGTTTCGGCATGTCTGGAAAACATGAAGCTCTAGGGAGCTCAGCCTTAGGAGTTCATGGACCTTTACTCTAATGATCTACCATTACCTCAGCTAGCAACTTATTATGTTTCTGAGTATCTTAGTTCAAATTCTCAAAAGGGAATCTGATTAATTCAGATTACTTTATGGATTGGTTCCTCTGGGGTTGAATAGCTACTCTTGGCTCAATCAACCAAGTCCGGGGAATGACATTGCTAATTAAGGATAAGCTAGAGGAAATGAGGTCTTTCTTTGGTAGAGATATTTACAATGCCTGTACATATTTATTTATATGTAAATGTATAATGGAAAGCAGACCATGTGGAATTAATAAAGCATAATTATCTCATTCTAGGAAAGTATATTTATAGATGAATTGTTGACAGTTGTTACTCTTGTGTATTAAACATCACTGCATGGCACAGAAGCCACATAGTTTACTTAAGTTAAAACCCAAGTGGCTTTCTTGCCTGGCCCCCTTAACTTGCCCTTCACATCCAATCACCAAATCTCGGCTCTTGTATATCCTAAGTAACAAATATAGTGAAATCACCTGTCTATGTGTATAACCTTACCATTGTGTTATAAAATCCTTAGAGGAATGGGTTCTATCTATGTGGCTTTTTCATATTTATATCTCTACTAGTGTAGTGCTTGGTACCAGCAACCTCAGCTGATAACATAGATTGTAGTTTTGTGGGACTCTGCAGCAGACGCCTCTGCTAAACCATGCCCACAGAAACTTTGAGATCATGAACATGTATTATTTAAGTTGCTAAGTTTATGGTAATATTGATAGGTAGCAGTAGATAATTAATGTCATTAGTTTCTTTCTGCATTATATTTTTTCTGCATTATATTTTGAAAATCAAATGACAATCTCGTTGTAAATTCTTAATCTATGGTTTTATTTTCAGCAACAATGCAGTCTTTAGCATTTAGTAACAATTTAATATTATTTTGGCATGGAACTCAAAAATGGTAGAATGAGTCAGCAAGGTGAGAACCACATGTGGGTAAATTAGTCTTTTCTTTTGGCTCCTCTCCCCTCTCTGCCCTCCACTCTCTGAGAGTGGCATTGTAGGCCGTGACTCCAAACTGTTTAAGTTCAAATGACTTTTTTTAAAATTTAGGAATCATACTTAAATCTTTGTTTAACTTCTATGTCATACCTCTGCATTTCTTTATCTTTACTATAAGATGCTATGAAAGTATCAAGTGCTTGTTTTTATCTCAAATTTAGAGCAATCCACCATAAGTATTTCCTTGTTTCAAGAACAGAAGGAACATTCTTCTCCTTTTTAGAAAACAGTAAACATTATGGCTCCCAATCTGTAAAGTTTAATATTGATATGATTCAAAATTATTGTTTCCTCCTGATAATTCTGAGAAATCCCTGAGATGTGGAAGAAACCCTTTCTAGCCAATTAACTTAATAACATGTGTGGGAAAGCGAATTTTAACACTCAAATAACCAGAAGAAATTACAAAACTACATAAAAATGTTAATGTTAAAATTAGAGGAGTGGCATTTTTATGTAGGTGTAAAAAACCCTCCTGATTATTCATTCATCACTTCTGTATCTGAGTGTGAACTTCTGAAGCTCTATGCTGGTCTTTCGTCCTATCAGGAGATAATAATTTTCTAGATGGTCAAGTTCTTCCTCTTCCTTGCTTTCTGTAGATAGTAAGTCCCTTATGTCTCACATTTTCACATGCTCCTGGCATTCCCGCTTCTGGGAGTGCCAGGAACCACTCAGATTGCCCTAGAATAAGACAGCCTTTGAGGCACCATCACCAAAGGCCTTGAGCTTCGTGACAGGCAGTCTCTGAAAATAGATAACTCAAAACACCCAGGAGACCATTTAGCTCTTAAGAACAAGACATTCAAGTATTGGAAATTGATCAAACTGTAATAACTCTATATTATTCTATAAGTCTAGACAAGACACAAGAAGGCAGAAGACACATACTTTAAATTGGGAACCCTAGTCTATCAAGAAACTTTGAGTGGACACTGAGATTTCAATTATGAGTACATATAAACAACTCTGTTTTTACATATTAGATAATCTTTATTTTGATGATAAAAGATCTGTTCTGTTGAAAAGGAGCTCTGGTTACTCTAACTCATAAAACCACATTATATAAATTTAATGCACCTTGAAATCTATTCATATACCTTAGGGTCTCAAACTGGTTATATGGGATGACACCTACAAATAAGCAAAAGCTTAAAATATACTTTATTGTAAACACTGATTTTATTATAAAAGTAAAAAACAAAACAAAAACTTGAGTCTGATAATTTGATGCAGTGTACATTCCTAGCTACAAGGGCAGAATGACTCTGAACAATGTAACTGAAAATTACCTATTTGTAAACCAGTAATTATTTCTTTTTAGGTAGTGTCAAGCTCATAAATCAACTCATATGTTCTTGAAAAAGCACAGGTAGGAAATAAGAGGCTTAGCTGCCTAAAGCTCAATGTCTTAAAAAATTATTTAATAATTTCAATGTTTGCTAATTCTTTTTTAAATAAGGATTTTATTTAAAGAGGAATGTTAGTGTAGTCTCAAAAAAGAGGTAAAGTATTCTAAAACTAAGAAATGTGATGTTTAAAATAAATTTTAAAAGGAATAACTCTATAGCTTTATTCTGTATTGATGAATGCAGTTACCTCAAACAGAATTGTCAGTTGGTAGCATGGCATCCTTTCCTTCTGAGTAATTTTGATTTGTGCACTGAAAATTAATTTCAGTAGTTGAGGATGCTCACGGTTTGTTTGTTTTTTTTTTCTTTTTCTTCTGTTCTTTTTTCTTTTCCTTTCATTCTTTTTCTTTCTTTTTCTTTTCTTTTATTTTTATTTTATTTTATTTTAGTCTGAAGGTTCTGGTAACCTGTGGTGTATTTTTTCCTATTTCCCTGTCACTTTTTTTCTTCTTCTTCTTCTTCCTCCCCTTCACCTTATCCATGTGTCTTCCCACTATGCACAGATAAACTTCACCTACAAACTCCTTAATCTGATCTGTGGAGAATGTACAGTTTAAACACATCAATAAATACTTTAACTTCCACCAAAAAAAAAAAAAAAACAACTCAGTTCTAAAAGCTGGACAGTGAATCTCAGTGAACTATATAGCTGAACTTCTATGGAAACGTAAAGTAGAACATAGTCATTAATAGAGAAAGTGTGGTTATTAAACTGTGTAACAATTATAAAATCTAGTGTTTTCTATTAATTTTTTTAAAGATTTTATTTATTTACTCATGAGAGACACAGAGAGAGAGAGAGAGAGAGAGAGGCAGAGGGAGAAGCAGGCTCCATGCAGGGAGCCCGACGTGGGACTCAATCCTGGGTCTCCAGGATCACGCCCTGGGCCAAAGGCAGGTGCTAAACTGCTGAGCCACCCAGGGGTCCCTCTGTTAACTTTTTAATGAACTGGATAATCTAAATTTTTATGATTTTATAGAAAAATTTGTTTTTTAGATATTTAGGGAAGTTTCAAGTTACAAATCTTACACATTTTTTAGATAATATTTTCATGAGTTAATTACTTTGTTCTTTTAAAAAAATTTTAAGTTACTTTGTTCTTAATGAATTCTGTTTTTTCTAATATTTTAGTTGACTAGGAAATTTAAACTCCTGTTATTTTAGTAATGCATATATAGAATGCTTCATTAGACTTTCTATACTTAAAAAATTCCTATTTTATATATTAAGAATTTTGAGATGTATCTCAGACAAATTTTCAAAGAACTTTTTGCATGGATATTAATTGAAGAGTAATAGAGAATTCTAAGATACTGGATATCTTCCTCAAAATCCTCATGTAACACACACAAAAAAGAAATTCAGTGGTACTAAGTGATAACGCTAACTAGAAACTGGATATATACATTTCTAAGCCTAGACAAAATAATGCAAAACAAAATATATTTAGGTTGTAAGAGAATATTATGTTTCATAAAAAAGAAAATGACTTTAAGCTTATTAAAGTGAAGAAGATTAATAAAATAATATAGCAGAACAGGATTTTGCAAAGTTAAAATTTAATTGAATACGTGAAAACATGTAGATTTTAGTATTATTTGAAACTGAACATAGAGCATAGAATTATTTTGCCCAGCCTGAAGTCATACATATGAATCTTAAGCACATAACCATGCATTTAACCATGGCAGATAAACCAGATGGTGGCTAAATGAAACACTTACACAGGGCTTCAGAGATTAAATTGCTAATTTTTCTTTTCTCTACATTTCATAAAGTAGACCAATAGAACTGATTTCTACTACTCTACCAGAACCTAAATATCAACACCTAAAAATGGCACTTTTGAAAAATACAGAACTGTCATCTGTTGAAATGATAGACCTTGAATTGAAATAAATTGCAACAAATCATACACCAAGTAAATACTTCTGTAGCCATGCAGGGTGAGTTATGAATGACTCTAAAACAAAGTAAATTGCTCACATATGCTTATTACAATGCATCCTAGAAATAATAGATCTATACAAGAAAACTTGAACTTATTTCAGTACTATCACTAGTTTATTAGGGTTCTTGTGTCCTCTTGAAATGATGCTATTAATCTGTGAAAGTTTGCTTTACTTGGGGGCATACCAATATATCCTAAACTTATCTGGTATCCTTACTGACACAGATATGAAAATTCTATTCCTTGAAAGCACTTTGGATCCTTTTATTTGAGAATTGTATTAGAAGTCATAATTGAAGATCTGAGGTTGCACAGTAGGTTCATGTTGCTGGGTTAACAGTGCTCCTAGATCCTATCAGCATATAGAAGAACAAAATAAACACTTGGTTTACTTTAAATATGTACTTCATATTTCCACTTAGCTCCAACCCTAATGGTACTTCTATTTTTCTTTAAGTGATTAGTTAATTGTACTAGCTTTTCTTCCTTATAGTGAAAATGTTTATTTCTGGTATAAAGATTCATAAATCCTAATATAATAGATAACAAATTGAATAAGATAATAACAAAATTGAAAATAAGAGAAAAGGAAGAAATAGAAACAGGAAGAGAATCAATGATGTAAGGTGACAGATATAAGACCCAAAATATCAAGTTTCTCTAACTAAATGGAGAAAATATCAATTAAAAATGAAGATTGTCAAATTGATCTTTTAAAAAACAGCTGTAGGGATCCTTGGGTGGCGCAGCGGTTTGGCGCCTGCCTTTGGCCCAGGGCGCGACCCTGGTGACCCGGGATCGAATCCCACGTCGGGCTCCCGGTGCATGGAGCCTGCTTCTCCCTCTGCCTGTGTCTCTGCCTCTCTCTCTCTGTGTGTGTGTGTGACTATCATAAATTAAAAATAAAATGAAAAAATAGCTGTATTTGGTGTGGTAGCCAGAATAATATCCCCACCCCCCAAAATGTTCAAGTTTTGATCCCCAGACCTATGGATGTATTAATTTATATGACACAAAGAATTTTGCAGATGTAAGTTAAAGATACTGAGATAGTCATTCACCATGATCAAGTGGGATTTATTCTTAGGATGCAACCCATATGATCATATCAATAGATACAGGAAAAGCTTTTGACAAAGTATAACAACCATTCATGATAAAAACTCACAGCAAAATAAGTGTAGAGGGAACATACCTCCACATAGTAAAGGCCTTATATGAAAAATCCACAGTGAATATCATACTCAATAGGGAAGACTGAGAGCTTTCCCCCCTAATGTCAGGAGGAAGACCAGGTTGTCCACTCTCACTTTTATTCAAGTCCTAGCCACAGCAATAAAAGAAATAAAAAGCACCCAAATTGGTAAGGAAGAAGTAAAACTTTCACTATTCTCAGATGATATGATACTATATAGAGAAAACCCTAAAGACTCCACCAGAAAACTGCTAGAGATAAACGAATTCAGCAAAGCCACAGGATACAATTGTACCAAAAATCATAGCATACCTAGGAATAAACCTGGTCAAAGAGGTGAAAGAACTGTACTCTGAAAACTATGAAACATTGCTGAAAGAAATTGAAGATGACACAAAGAAATAGACATTCTGTGCTCATGAACCGGAAGGACAAATATTGTTAAAATGTCTATACTAACCAAAGCAGTCTATAGATTTAATACAATCCCTATCAAAATGTTAGGAGGATTTTTCACAGAACAAGAACAAAAATTCCTAAAACTTGTGTGGAATCACAAAAGACCCCAAATAGCCAGAGCAAATTTTGAAGAGCAAAGCAAAGCTGGAGGTATCACAACTCCAAACTTCAAGTTATATTACAAAGCTATAGGAAACAAAACAGTGTGACACTGGCACAAAAACAGACATATAGATCAATGGAACAGAACACAAAACCCAGAAGTAAACCCACAATTATGTAGTCCATTAATCTTTGACAAAACAGGAAGGACTGTCCAATGGGAAAAAGACAGTCTGTTCAACAAATGGCATTGGGAAAACTGGACAGCTACGTGCAAAAGATGGAACTTTCTCACACCATATACCAAAATAAACTCAAAATGGATTAAAGGCCTAAATGTGAGACTTAAAACCATAAAAATCTTAGAAGACATCACAAGCAGTAATGTCTCTGACATCAGCCACAGCAACATTTTTTCTAGAAAGGTCTCCTGAGGGAAGGGAAACAAAAGCAAACATAAACTATTTTAACTACATCAAAATTAAAAGCTTCTGCACAGTGATGGAAACAACCAACAAAACTATAAAGCAACCTACTGAATGGTAGAGGATACTTGCAAACAACATATCCAGTAAGAGTTAGTTTTTAAATATATAAGCAACTTATAAAACTCAACACCCCAGAAAGCAAATAATCCAATTAAAAAGTGGACAGAAGACATAAACAGACATTTCTCTAAGGAAGACATCCAGATGGGCAACAGACATATATGAAAAGATGCTCAACATCACTCATCATCAGGGAAATGCAAATCAAAACTACAAGGAGCTATCACCTCACGCCTATCAGAATAGCCAAAGTAAAAAAAAAAAAAAAAAAAAAAAAAAAAACAGAGGAAACAACAGGTGTTGGCGAGTATGTGGAGAAAAAGGAACCCTCTTATACTGTTGGTGGGAATGCAAACTGGTGCAGCCTCTCTGGAAAAAAATATGGAGGGTCCTCAAAAAGTTAAAAAATAGAACTACCCTATGATCCAGCAATCACATTATTGGGTATTTACCCCCCAAATACAAAAACACTAGTTCAAAGGGATATATGCACCCCTATGTATATAGAAGCATTACGTACAATTGCCAATTTTTTAAAAAGATTTTATTTATTTATTCATGAGAGACACAGAGAGAGAGAGAAAAAGAGAGAGAGACAGGCTGAGACACAGGGAGAGGGAGAAGCAGGCTCCCTGCAGGGAGCCTGACGTGCGACTTGATCCTGGGTCTTCAGGATCACACCCTGGGCTGAAGGCGGCACTAAACCACTAAGCCACCTGGGCTGCCCTACAATTGCCAAATTATGGAAGCAACCCAAGTTCTATCAGTAGATGAATGAATAAAGAGTGGTAAGTATATGCAAAGGAATATTATTCGGCCATAAGAAACCATTAAATCTTGCCGTTTTCAGTGACATGGATGGAGCTAGAGAGTATCATGCTAAGTGAAATAAGTCAGAGAAAGACAGATACAATATGGTTTCACTCATGTGGAATTTAAGAAACAAATAAAAATGAGTAAAGGAAAAGAGAGAGGCATACGCACACACAAATGAAGAAACAGACTCTTAACCATAGAGAACAAACTGATGGTTACCATGGCGAGGTGGTTGGGGGTGGGTGAAATAGGTCATGGAACTTAAGGAGTGTACTGGTGATGAGCGCTGGGTGATGTATGGAATTATTTACTCACTGTATTGTACACCTGAAACTAACACTAAGTTAACTATACTGGAATTAAAATTTTAAAAAAAATTTAAGAAAACAAAAATTTTCTTAAGATTTTATTTATTCATGAGAGATACACAGAGAGAGGCAGAGCCACAGGCAGAGGGAGAAGCAGGCTGCATGCAGGGAGCCCAATGTGGGACTCGATCCCGGGACTCCAGGATCATACTCTGGGCCAAAGGCAGGCACTCCACTGCTGAGCCACCCAGGGATCCCTGAATTTTAAGAAAATTTTAAAGAACTATCATATATATTATTTTCCAGTTTCAGTATGCATTCACTGAGGTCTGTAAATACATACCTATTTAGTGCAATTTTACAAAAATATATGGTAAAAGAGCAGAATACCCACTACCCACAAATCCCCCAATCTTCAAAGGATGCTCTTTCATCTTCTTTTCTATGTCCTTGGCATTTACATGTAAAATTATTATGCTTCATAAACATTTAGGATATAGAGCACACTTCAATAGGGAATTTATATGATCAGTACCATCCTGGAAAATTCATCTTCTGCCTCAGAGGTACTCCCTGAAGGTCTTAGGTTTATTAGAGAATTTGAACTTTCTAGGAGAACTGGAGAGGTGAAACTGGAGAGTTCAGGAGTTTAACTGAATACCAACAGTTTTGGTCAAAATTCACGACACTTTAATTTTTTTTAAGAGAGTTATGCTCATCTACATCTGATTTTCTTAATCACATCAAGGAAATAATAATTTAAAGAAAACAGAAGTCATAAATCATAACTTGTTATATTTTCCAAAATTATGTTTGAAGATTTTTCCTCCTTTGTTAATAGACACTTAAGTTACTCCCTTCCAAGTTACTTTGTCATAACTTGCCAATTCATTAAGCTTTCCTGAATTTATGGCCATCTGTTATTCTATTTTTGCTCAAGCAGAAGAATGCAAAAATGCATTAAACTACATGGTGATTCATTTTGCACCTTACTCAAAACTGGCAGTTTCACAATTAAAATGAAATTGTTATCTTGGTAGATGGAATGATGGTCAATGAAGCATCATTCCATTTTCTGTTGACTCCAGAAGATCTGAAATTAACCTTCATAGAACTGCCTAATATGGCCAAACATGAAGTGTTGTTTTAGCAAGTTGGGGTATTATTTCTTTCTACCATTAAGAAGGAAGAAAAGGAGAACAGAAAACAAAGACAATGGAAAGACTAAATGAAGGAAACTAAATCTTTTATCACAGTCTGCATAGTAATGCCTGAAATTAACTTCAACAAGTGCCATGTTCCAAATAAAATGCAAAAATAAAGGAGAAGCAACGCAGCCTTAATAATAATTTCTGCCTAATGGTTTGCATAAAAGAAACCAGAAAAAATGCATAAATCCTTTGGGGTCCCAAGACACAGATGATAAGACTAGGACCATGAAACACCAATATTATAGCTCACAATATTGACTGAGCCATGCCCTAAAGTTCATCATCAACAAAAGTAATACTAGTCCTCCAGAGGCCCTGCTTGGAGAAGGAAATACGTCAGACCATCACGTGTGGAGTTCCTGCAGCTAAGAAGTCTTAAAGCTATCTATGACCTAAATGGGAAAAAATCATAAAGAGGAAATATACAGATTTAACCTGTTTCTTTCTTCTCACCTGTCTGTTCCTTACCCTATGAAATCTGGTATGTATTCAGGCTGTTAGACTAGAGTAGAAATCATAAAGCTGAAAACCTTTCTGCTCTAAGTGATATTCCCTAAGCTATTCTTTATCTTTAGTTCCTTCTCTCACCTCTCACCTTCTACATCAACTTTGCAACCTTCGTTTCTTTACTCTTACACAGCTCATCTGCTCTCTGTGCTTTATCTGTTGAGAGAGATCCATCGGTAGCCTTAATTTATTCATCAAAATAGTGACTTCAGATTTCTGTTTCTAATGAACCTTTCCATTGGAATGCAAAAAAACTCTTGGATCATTTGGTCTTCCCCACCATAACAGCCCCCCCCCCACAGTCCCCCTATAATTACCAATTCTGCCAAGAGCACTATCCTTCTAGTCTCATGTTTTAAACATTGTTGAGTCATTTAAAACTTTGTCTACTACAATCTAAATCCTTGTCATGTCACACATGGATTCACCCAGCCACCCACCAAAGCTTCCATGATCATTCTTTTTTTCTTTCTACTATCAGAAAAATATGTCCTAGAATGTTCTATAGCGTTAATTCTCCATGTAAAAGCTATTAGTCTCCTTTTTGACTCACAGAATAATATCCAGACTCCTCAGACTATCAAAGCTCTAGATGAATATTGCTAAAAAATTCCCCTCAACCTGCCACATCATCAATCAGGTCTTGTTTTAAGTCTTCCACAATGTGAACTCTTACCAGGCAGGAGAGTGTATCAGTATTGCTGCTGAAGCAAATTACCATAAACGTCATGTCTTAAAATGACCAAAATTTATTTATTTATAACTTATAGTCTGGAGAAAGTGCAAAATGAATTTTAGAGAACTAAAAGACAGGACTGCTCTCCTTTACACGTCCTCAGGAAAAAATCTATTTCCTTGACTTGCCCAGCCCTAGAGCTGCTTTCTTTGCATCCCTTCATCTTCAAGGCCAGCAGCACCTCTTTAAACCTCCCTCTTCTCCATCTTCACTTTGCCTTTTCCTCTCTGGTAAAGTCTTCTTGTGCTTCCTTCTTATGATACCTATTTAGGACCCACCCACGTAACCAAGAAAAATGTTTCTATTTCAAGATTCTTGATTACATTGGCAAAGTCCCAATAAGGTAACATTAACCAATTTTGGTAATGAGGACAGGAGTGTCTTTAGAGACCTTTATTCAGTCTACCATAGCAGATAATGGTTTCTATGCTCTTTCCAAGGCAAATTGTATGTGTCTTATACAAGTTTCCCTCCTTTACCCCTATCCAAACCTTGGATTGCCTGTCAATTGTCGATATAGTTCATTGTTCTGGACAAAAGTCATGTAACAGTTTAAGAAAGAACAGTATAAGAAATATTGGCGTCTACTGCTCAATTGAAGTCATAGTCATTGTATAGAATATAAATATGTGGTCTTACCCTTCGCAAGCAAAAACTTTACTGAGTAAACAAATAGGTGTTGAATAAATACCACAAGGAAGAAGTCATCTAAAGGCACCATCTCCATTTACTCACTTTCATTTTTTATCTTCAGCCCCCTCTAACACTTTACCAACACTGCTCTTGGCACAGACCACAATGGTATTTATGTCAGGCAAAGTCGAAATGGTAACTTTTGTGGTTTTATTTTACCTAATTTTTCAACAGCACTCAGAAATGTCTCCTTTCTATCTGGAAGGCATTAGTATTAGTATTAACATTAATATTAGCATTAGAGAGTTCTCCAGACAAATAGAACCAATATGATATTGGGTTTATATATAGGTATCAGTTTTGTACACACACACACAGAGATGGCTGTATATATAATATATATTTGTAGGCATATTATATATAAACATAAATTACTTATGCATATGTATATTTATACATATCACATTTGGTAACATGTTTTCTAGGAATTTTTGTGGCTTTGTCATATTATTCTCTAATTTTAAAAAATCTCTGTTGTATATGTAATTCTTTTGGGATACTGGACATAATTTGAATATGTGGAGAGGAGTAATTTCCCCCACCCCAACAAGAAATTCTCTGATACCAGCTGGGTGTCCTACAATTAAAGTCAACTCTGATATTATCAGGTATTTTATATCATATCTTACATCCTTTTATTTTGTGCTTTTCTTGACCTATTTTTATAGTTAAACTTTTTTCTTTTGTAGGTCCTATTTTTCTTATTCTTACTTAATGGTCTTTGTTTTCTACTCACAGAGTCCTCCTTAACATTTCTTGTAAGACTGTGATCATGAATTTTTTTAACTTTTGTTTGTGTGGGAAACTCTGTATGTCATCTTCTATTCTGAATGACAGCCTTGCTGGATAGAGTATTCTTGCTGCATATTTGTCCCTTTCAGCACTTGGAATACATCATGCACCACCACCCCGCCCCCGGTCCCCAATCTGGCCTGCAAAATTTTCACTGAAAAAGCAGTTCATAACCTTATGGGGTTTCCTTTGCATGTAACTGTCTTTTTTTTCTCTTGCAACTTTTAAAATTCTTTATCACTTTTTTCCATTTTAATTACTATGTGTCTTGGTGTGGACCTCCTTCAGTTGAATTTTTTCTGGGATCTCTCTGTCTCTTGAATCTGGACCTGCTTCCCTTCCCAGATTCAGGGAGTTTTCAGACACTATTTCTTTAAAAAAAATTTTCTGCCCCTCTTTTCTCTCTCTTCTTTGGGGATCCCTAGAATGTGAATGTTACTATGCTTGATGAAGTCATTGAATTCTCTAAGTTTACTCTAATTATGTGGTGTGTGTTTGTCTCTTGTTCTACTTGATTGCTTTCTATTACTCTTCCCCCCCCCCCCCCCGGGGTCACTGATAAGGTGCCTCTGCTTCCTGTAGCCTACTATTTATTCCATCTACTGTTTTTTTAATTTCATTTATTTAGTTCCTTGTCTCTGATACATTATTTTTTATTTATTTGTTATACATCTCACTATTATCTTCTGTCCTTTTCTGAAATCCAATTGAGTATCTTTATGATCATTACTTTAAAACCTGTACCAGGTGTATTACTTATTTCTCTTTCACTTAAGTCTCCTGTTTTGATTTTGTCTTGTTCTTTCATTTGGGACATATTTCTCTGTCTCTTCATTTTGTCTACCTCTCTGTGTCTGTTTCTCTGTGTTAGGGAAGTCACCTACATCTTCTGTTCTTGAAAGTAGTGGTTTTATGAAGAAGAGACCCTGTAGTGCACTGCAGTGCAGTGTGCCCTATTCACCAGAACCTGACACTTCAGAGGAGTCTCCTTTGTGTGTTGCTTCCATCCTGTTATTGTGTCTGAGTTGTGTTTCCTATCAGTTCTGAAGTGCGCAGTGACTCTGCCTGTTGTGGGATGTGCTTGTTCTCTGTGGTGTTGGAGAGGCTGAGGCAGGCCAGCTCTGAGAGAGTTTGACAACAGAAGGGCTTGGAGGTAGGGTGATGATGTTAGCAAAATTTGCCGTGAATGACTAGTCCTAAGTGGATCCCTCACAGCCTAGTGATTGCCTGGGTGCTGTGCTCAGTAGCATCAGTGGGTGGTAATGGTGGTGGTGGTAGTATGGGAGGCTTTTGGCATCTGTGTGCAGGATGGCTGGGCACGGTGTACATGCAGTGTTATCAGCCTTTGCACTGAGCTGCTAGTCTTAGGCTGGATGCCCAGAAGCTTTTGGGCCTCTAGGGGTGCAATGCAGGGAGATGGAGGTTGGGTGGGGTGTGTTCTTTAAAATATTTTTAAGCAAGACCCCTACCCTCCTCCACAGCCAACTAAAAGCAGTTTTTCAGAGTGAGTATATACAGTATAAATATAATAAACAAGTAAAGTTGTCAAAAAAGTTTGAAAGAATGCTGATCTATCACAAAGTTATGCCAACTCCATGTTGATCCTGCCAATGCAGAGACTTTCCAGAGAAATTGGTAGAGACCATCCTGTTCTTCACATCAGGGCTATTTATGAATACATTTATTTTAAGCATAGATACTTTCCACTGCTTAGTAATTAGTGTGAATGATTCAAATGCTTGGTAATTTACAGGTCAGTTTTCAAAATAAAAGCAATTAGGTCTTATCACAAAACAGTTCTCATAGTTTTAAGAAAAGCAATGAAGTAGGAAACTTTAAGAACTAAGAGCTTCAATGAGATAAAGATTATGAAGTGTCCATAGAGTACTATAATGTAGAGGTTAGTTTGAATTTGTATGTCATTTCAGTCTTGTAGCAAGACTGGAATCCAAATTATGGAGGGCCAATGAGAAAATGCCCAAGTAACTGTAGACAGCGGGCTACACTGCCCTTTCAGTGAGCTCAGCTAGAAATGCAGGAGAAGAAAAACATGAGAGGACATTTTTAGAATCAAACTTCAGCATACTTGGTTGAATGAGCCATACAAAGGGGGCATTTTATTAGTAAAATAAAATCTTACTCCCTATTTGATATCACTAAGGTGCTGAGAAGATTGCCTTTGGTTCCAGTTTTGTGAAGGATTTCTCCCCACTTTATCTATAGCTTTCATGTTTCTCTTGAGGCCTATGTTTGCACATATTTCAATAATATTATGTGCAATATTCATAAGTTTCAAAATTATGCAAAAAAGTTTTATAAAGTGGCTACATGCAGGAATAGATACAGAAGATATTTAATCCCTCCATAGAATGTTTATGTTGGAATCTCAGAAGTATATTTGACTATTCTCTGAAATGAGTTAATAAAAATCAAAGTATCATATACACTCCTAATATTTGTTCCTCCACTAAAATAGGGAACCACTTTATAGATTGTCTAAATGTAAATTTTGTACAACATAGGGGCACCTGGGTGGCTCATTTGGTTAAGCACCTGCCCTCAGTTCAGGTCATGATCTCAAGGTCCTGGGATCAAACCCTGCATCAGTGTCCCTGCTCATTGGGGAGTCTGCTTCTCTGTCTCCCTCTGGCCCTTTTCCCACCTTTCGCTTGCTCTTTCTCTCTCACTCTCTTTCTTTCTTCTCACAAATAAATAAGTAAATAAAATCTGAAAAAAATTTTATACAACATAATGTGATAGTTATTAGAAAATAAAATTGTTATTAAGTGTATCCATTCGGAAAATATTGCTAATGGATATACAATACTAAAGGAGAATAAAGAATAACTTGAGTGTTTCCAAAAATCTTTTAGATTCTTAATTAGAAAAAAAAAAAGATTCTTAATTAGGATAAAGTAGATTCAGTTTTTACTTTATTCAACCTACAATATCAGTTAGATTCAACTGTGTATTTTTTAAGCCTTAGAACCTTTTTACAGTACCTAGGGCAATGGGAAGTAATTTTTTTTTCATATTTTTCCCTTTGATGTCTGGTTCAAAAGATAACAAGGAGATAACAATAAAAATAAAATAAAAACTAGGAGTTACACTTCTAAGGAAATTGGAAAGCTTAGAAATACATGCTAAATAAATTTATTTAAGCGAAGCCTATTTTCAATATAATTTTAAATTTATAACTTTCATTCAAAGAATAAGGTGCAAAATATGACCCTGTAAATAAACCATCTAAAATAAATGTTTTTTTTTAATTTTTAAACATTCATAGATCTAAAGTAATAGAATACAAGATTTAATAAGAGTTTTTTGCCAAACTTTTTCCATGACCCTATATTAAGAGTCAAAAGAATTATGCCCTATTCTTGTCTGTCATCTGTTATTTGTATTATAATTGGCAATCACTAATTCTTTCTGAAACTCAGTGTTCTCATCTGCATAATTGGAAGATAATGTTTTCTTAAAAGAGTGGCTATGAGCATCTAATGAGAAAATATGAGCAAAACTTCTTTGCAAACTGTAATTAAATCAAGGTAATACTGTTATTATTAGGGCATTTATTATTTTCTACCAAAAAAATTTCTTCTGGCATTTACAAATTTATGAAGCAGATTATATGTAAAATTCTGGCCCTATGCATCAGACTTCCATGAAGGAAAATATGTATCTATATTGGAAAAGATTCAAGCAAAAACAGTCATGTACTCAACAAGTATTTATGGAATGCTAGATGCTATACTGGGAATAGAATGGTGACCAAGATAGAAATAACCCTGTTCCTTGTCAAACTTACAATCTAGAGCAGACTTTATAGAACAGGGCTCATTTGATGCATATTAAAATACATATTTCTGGTCCTACCTCAGATCTACTGAGTCAGAACTTGATAATCTATGTTGTCTAAAAGCAGCCTGAGAAATTCTTAGGCATACTGAAGTTTGACCTCAAGTTTCTAAAAAGAAGTTTCCATGGAGTATTATTTATATTATAGTGGACCAGAAAAGTGATGACTTCTTTCTTTCTCCTTTTGCTTATATGGTAACTCCAACTACCAACTGTAAGGAGTATGGTGTCTTAGAAAGGTCAAGGTTTTGAAGATACGGGTTCTGTCAAAGAAAATTGCACTGGAAAAGTTAAACAATAAGGAAAATTGTATTCAAGACCATTTCAGGGATGTCTGGGTGGCCCAGAGGTTGGGCATCTGCCTTCAGCTCAGGGCATGGTCCCGGTCTGGGTATCTGGTCCCCCAGCAGGCCCTTTGCAGGGATTCTGCTTCTCCCTCTCTCTGCCTCTCTCGGTGTCGTGAATGAATGAATGAATGAATGAATAAATTCTTAAAAAAAAAAACAACAACAACAACATTGCAATAGCGGGAGAGATTGGGCTTAATTTCCCTGAAACAAAAGATAGGAAGAGTTTTAGGCACAGGCATGAGCTAGTTGAAAAGTACAGGGTGGAGGTGGGGCCATTAGTGGAGACATTGGTCAGTGTGATTAGACCATCTGTGTTTATTGAATTTAGGGTACCACCCTCCCACAGAAATAGGAGTACTACCTTTCTTGATGATTATTTTAAAGGGATGGCTTCTAGGTCCTTGAGAAATCAACATTCCTGGGTTGTAAAACTGGCAAAAGTCTGAGAAAAGATTTATAAGTCAGAGGGATGGACAAATAATTTATAATTGCAAGTTTTCCAAAGTAAATGCGCTTAAGAAATGGAAGATTAGAGACCTAGAGTCAATAAGAAATCTGTCTAAAGTTTAGTTAAGCTGAAAGAAACATCAAGGCTATTATAGGGTTTCTGTTAAAACTTCTAATGCTAAAAGTCTGTGTTTCAAAGGCTGTTATTTAGCCACTGTGCACTGTTATTGTCTTAATGATTTTTAAAGCATTGAAATAATTTTGAAATTGTTTTTAAATAACCTCTGGTTCTTCCTGAGACTCCTACAACTTTCCAAAATACAGTCAGGGCTTCCAAGATCTTGCTTCAATATTAAGGAATGTGATATTAGTTGTTAAATATTTTGAATATCACTTCTTTATGTTACAGTTAGTCAGAAAAGGACTCTAGTAAAAAACATGACCTTTGCAAAAGAAGGAATTCCTAAGATTTCAAAATGTCATTTATCTCTAAGAATCTTACTAGCCACTGTAATCCTCTATAAGGATTGTAAAAAGTCCCTGGTATTCTTGTAAAATACTTGTAAAAAGTCCCTGGTATTCTATATTTGCTTGCTAGACATTGAAATTCTTTCCCTTATGTTCAATTAAAATCTATTGATTTTGGCCCTGTGCAAAATGTGCAGACGACCACAAATGAATCAAAATATTAACTTTTTTTTTAAAGATTTCTAAGTCTTAGGAGAAAGGAAGAGAGATAAGTGATTTATCTATCTAATGCTAAGAGAATGCATGATTAATTCTGATTATAGGTGATGGACAGGTTATAGCTGAGATGTTTAGGAGAATTAAGACCATTTCCAGTAAGATACATTTGGGGATGGTTGCTTGGATAGAATATGATTTAGGGGACCTAATAGAATTTTCTCCAAATTTTTAAAGGTTTCTCATGTGGAAGAAGGATTAGACTTGTTCTGTAATGGCCGTAAGGCTTAGAACATGCTCATTGGGGGGGAATTACAGGGATATTTGTGGTTGATGCAAGAAATAATTTTTAAAATCAGACTAATGCAAATTCCCCATTCTGTACTTCTATAGCACCACTGACAGAGCACTCTGAATTAATGTCAATGAATTAAGTTAAAGATTAATTCACTGGAATTTCTCCCTAGACTATGAGATCCTGGACTAAGACAGCATGGGTTTTAATCCAATATCTGATAACTTTTTTTAGCACATAACTGAGTATCAGTCAATTTGTGTCAAGTGAATGAATTAATAAAAGTGAATCTTTTTTTAAAGATTTTATATATTTATTCATGAGAGACACAGAGAGAGAGAGAGATGCAGAGACATAGGCAGAGGGAGAAGCAGGCTCCCCACAGGAGCCTGATGCAGGATTCTATCCCATGACCTGGGATCATGACCTCAGCCAAAGGCAGATGCTCAACCACTGAGCCACCCAGGTGCCCCAAAGTGAATCTTTTTAAATAACATTCCAGCCCACTCTGAGGGCTCATTCATAGATATAGAAGTTCAGGCATAAATAATTGTTTAGATTAAATAAATTATCACAGCCCAACCAAAATTAGTCTTGTTAAAACACAGTTCTCTAAAAGGTCCTGGTTGCACATTTTGCATATTAGAATATGGACTTTAGCATCCAGGTTGGTTTACACAAATCAGATATGCCCAATAGTACCTGAAGAAAGTCTTTAACTGAAGACACAAATGCCTAGTTGAGAGTGAATAAATTGATATTCAAGAATTATTACTTCCTCTGGATTTATTGTACAAATATAAATACTATAGTTAGGCTCTGATATAAACTTACTCATTATAGGAAGAAGGCAAAGTCTCCCACCCAATCAAATCAAAGAATCGGTGTACTTCTGGTTCACTTGCTGATCATAACACTCTTTATAGTAAGTCTAGCCACTACGAATTAGAGTTGGTATATAAGATGAAAATTATTTTCAAGTCCATGTCTAAGGAAACACTCTATTGCTGGCCTAGTATGCACTACTCTTTCAAGCCTTGCTATGTTTATTTGTGTCCACTCAGGAACTTAAATTGTCTAGGCTTGGATGATGATGTACTGAAATCAGATCCTTTAACACTGTTACTAAATAATATCTGCTAATATGCTGCCTCAAAATTCACATTAGAGTTAATATTTATCAAAATTCACCTTAATACTTTTTTATAAAGTGGTTTGTATTGACATTTTAATACATACTCAGATTTCTGAGTTACTGCTTAGGAACTACTAATGTTTCACAAAAGTAGGACTTGTTCTCTGGTTTTTGTTTTGTTAAATGTCCTGAGTCTTTGGAGATGAGACAGATGCATTAAACCCTTCTTGGTGGAAAGAAACTCTGGGGATCACATGTAAAAATGGATCTGGGCAGAAGCAGTGATTCAGTGACACTTCTGGTTCCATGCCATTAAACTACTCTCTTTTAAACCCCAGAAGCTCAAAGAATGATCCCATTCCAACACTGCATAGACATTATCATTCTGTGTACCAAGTCCAGTTGCGAATCTTTAGTTTGACCTTTATAATTTATTAAAGGCATGAATGAAGTTAGGAGGAAAGGCATGGTGGTTGCAAAAAGTATGACTTTTTAAAAAGAAGCAGTGAAGTGATGATGATTCCTGCTTGGTTTTAATTCTACCTATGTACGCTGATGTATTTTAACATTAACATTTTTAAATAAGAAAGCTACCAGAATCAACCCTATGATAGTTTGGTCTGGAACTCTAACATCTTTTTATCTAACTAATTACTTTACTTGTCAATATTCCAATTGAGTATCTTTTCCAGATATATTAAGCACAGTGGTTAATAGGAGCTTAAAAAGATGAAGTGATGGTCAAACTGTATCTTCTCTATATATTATGTGGAACTGCCTCTACATTCTGACCAAAAGTCAGGATATATTTTGTCTGTCAAGTTCTCTGCAGCTACTGTTCTTGTCACTCTGTCATAGATGGAAATTAAGTTGATTTGACAGGATTTATTTTTTTACCGTGCCAAGCAGATTTTACCCAGTACTCTTGATTTTCTAGGTACTTGCAAATTGATTTTTTGATGATATGTTTCAGTATGTTTCCAAGGAAGTAGTGATGATGATCACTTTTAGTCAGTTTTTTTTTTTTTTTGTCTTCCCAAGGGTGGGAAAAAGAAACACTAAGATAAGAACTGCATTTAGTCTTTCCAATATAGTTGAAACCCCAAGTCCTTTTTAAACTAAGATGTTGAGCTGTTAATTGCTCTTCATTGACTTTGGCAAATTCTTGAAAAAAAATGTTTTAAGTCACCAGAACTTAAAGTTCAATGTAACCAGTTTATAAATTAATCTTAAAAATAAAATCCTTTTACTACCCCCTGTATCTTTTCCATATATCATAACTATCCTATATTTTAAGTTTTCAAATAAGTCTTACTTCAGTCTTCAAGCAATAAGTTTGAAGACTGGCTAAACTGCATCTGTTTATATAAATTTACAGTCCTTTTTATGTAATAAAATTCATTGATTAAACATGTAAGATTTAAGATACTATGATACAATGTATTTCTGCCATTTGATTCACTTATCCAAAAAACCAAGCCAAATCAAAAGAAAAAAAGAAAAAAAAAAAACAGGCAACATTGTCCTGAATAATATATCATTGTAACAATATATGTGAAAATCTCCACACTAGAATAACATCTATTAGAAAAATGGAATAAAAGTCACATGGTTTATTAGATTTTGTGATTACAACCTCTGAGGAGAAAAACTTTTAATAAATTCAAAATAATATCTAGCTTAAAATATATAAAATTAAATTATCTCAAAGACTGTGGCCCTCTATAGTTTGTAGAAGAAGATGACTGATATTTTTAAGCACTTTTTGGATGCCAATCACTACACTCAAATACTACTGATAAAAGCTAACATTCACTGAACACTTTTCCATACCAGGTATTATGTTAAGTTCTTTAATAAACATGATTACACTTACTTTATTCATCTCACAAGAGTTCTGTTGGGAGATATTATTATCATCTCAATTTTTAGATGAGGAAACTAATGCTTAGATATTTAAATAATACATCTGAGTACAGAAAGGGATAATGTATTGACAGGGAGATGAAGGGAACTCCTGACTAGGCTCTGAAACTTCCTGGCAGGCAAAAGCACTGAGCCAGAGTGAAAAAGAGATAAGGGGATAGACCAGACCACTTGGCCCTGGATGTTAGGGATATTTTTCTTTGGCAGCTTCAGTGTAATCACAGAAAATGACCAAACCTCAAAAAAGTAAGTTATTAAGAGTATTTGTTATCGATAGTGTTGCTCTAACCAAGACAGCACAAGAATCCCAAGGCCGCAAGCTCCATGGTCAAGTTTTCTTTCTTTCTTTTGTTCCTTTTGTAAAAGATTTTATTTGTTTATTCCTGAGAGACACACAGAGAGAGGCAGAGACATAGGCAGAAGGAGAAGTAGGCTCCCCTCGGGAAATTCAATGTGGGACTCAATGCCAGGACCCCAGGATCACGACCTGAGCCAAAGGCAGATGCTCAACCACTGAGCCCCCCAGGCGTCCCCCTGTCAAGTTTTCAATAAAAGACTGGCCCTAAAACCCCTCAGTGGCAACCCATTTGCGACCCCTCTCACTCTAGAGAGCTTTCTCTTTCCTTTCTGTTCGCACCTTCACTTAATAAACTTTCACTTCACTTCACAGTATTGAGTCCATGAGATTCATTCTTTGGCTCCATGAGACAAGAACCCTGAAATCCTGTAAGACATTTAATGTCATATAAATACTGGTGGTTGAGTAGGAGCTTGAAGCCAGTCAGTCTGAATGTGGACTCTGTATTTGATCACTCCATAGTAATGCCAATGTCTCAAACCCTCACAAATAACTTTGAGTTAAATATTATGTTCATTTTTATACACATGGAACCCAAGGTTCAGTGATGGTAAATGTAGATTTCAGTCATATAACTCACAAGTGTCATACCCAGTCTCAAATTCACAGTCTTTGTGTTAAAACTTATCTCCAAAAAAAAAAAAAAAAAACTTATCTCCAGAAATCTGTAGGAAAAAAAAACAAACGATAATAGCTAACTTAATAGCACCCATTTGTGCATTTGCAGCAGATTAATTTATTAGTTTCAAAATAATGAGCAGAATCTGATTCCAATAGATCACAATGCAGACAAATTCCTCTAGAATTCAATCTGTCTACCTGTGTGCCCAGGAAGTCAAGATTACTTGGAGTGATCCAATAGGCCCCTAAGCAGCCAAGAGGGAACATCTACAAAATTAGAGCATCTAGAATAAAAGTAAGATTTTCCTAAGAAAACATTCTCTCTCCCATAGTTTTCCTACACAAGCAAACTTCTTTTTAGATACTTCTGACAGGACACTATTTTGTTTTCCTCCTATTTTAAATATAAAAGCATAGAATTATAGCATTGTAGATGTATTTATACTAAAACATTGTGACAGATACTGCTTCAAGACTGCGCAGTCTTATTTGTCTTTCTAAGAGAAACAAAATTTTATTTGAGGTGACAGTGTGCCCAAGAAAAAGGCTTAGCTTCCCAGATTCCCTTGTAGATGGATCTGACTGTGGGACACAGTTCTGCCCACTGTGAGGTCGTCAGGGGTTTCTCAGGAGGAAATGAACAGAAAATAGCCTCACTCAGAGAAAGCTTTTGGCTTTTCCACTTTCTTTTTTCTTAGAATATAGTTGCAATTTTTAGGAGCGTGGCAGCTTTCCTGTGAACTTAAGGATGGAGGCCACATGCTCAGGGTGATGAGGGAAGGCTGCTGGCACAACCTTTCCTGGACTACTTCTGAATTCATTTTTGTGTGAAGTACCATCATATGGTTTTCTGTTTAAGCCACTGAGGTGGGAATTTCTGTAATTTGTAATCACGTGAAATGTCAATGGATTCCCAAATGTTAAGAAGTACAATAATTTCATATATATATATATATATATATACACACACAGACATATGTATATATACTCAGATATATAAATACAGAAATATTTTAATATGATTTTAAAAATTAATTCATATATTCATATGAATACATATATAAATATAATTATATATACTATTATAAGCACCCTGACCTATTTCAGAAAAAAAAAAGATAAGAGACTCAAAATAAGACTCTATTGTTTACTATGGTTCGAATTGCAGGCAGACAGAGTGGGATGCTCATCAGCTAGACTGAAGACCATCACATTCTAAACATATCAGAACTTTAGCTTCTCTTATAGATTAAGACAATCTTGTGGGAGGAGAGGGAAGCCTGGCAAAACCCAGCTGGAATAGACCAGAGCTCAGGATACTCAGCACAGAGGGAAACATTTACCTCACCGTTCTAAGTTAGCAAACTTCAATAGGGCTGAAAGAGGTTCTCATAAAATATATTTGAAAGGGTTTTTTTGTGTTTTCCCAGCAAAACATGAAGGGCTCCCTCATTTGCTAGGACTCTTTCTTCTTTACTGACATGCCATGCTGTCTTGTTGTGCAGAGGCCACTATCTTCACCATTGATATTCCTCTTCTCCAGATCTCACAGGTCCCTCCACAGGACACACAGAACATAGTCTGTCAGTTACTGATATAGCCTGATATACTGGTTTATTGAGTAGGTCAAGGCAAATCTAACTAGAGGTGTGTCCTGCTGCAGATTCAACCTGCTTTTGTTATTAGCTAGAGAAGTGGCCACGTTCACTACAGTGTAGGTTAAGAGTTCTTGGAGAGCGCTCTCCCTCAGCAAATAAGAACCTTGGAAATGTCTAAGAGCTATGTCAATAGAATCTGTAATTCAAGGTGAGTAGTCCCATTTACATTTGAAAAAAAATGCCTTTTTTAAAAAAATTGGTATACCTCTAAATATAGGGACTCCCTGTGAGAAAGGAAATCTTTGGGATAATCTTGCTGAAACCAGTCCTGACCCAACAGCCATAGGTTGGGATTTGCTGTAGGAAGTGGCTCTGTATGCAAATATAGTTGTTCTGGGGGCCATGTTTTAATGAAAATAATTCTTGAGAATGACATCCCTCCAAAGCATTGCTGCAAATGGGCATGAGCTTCCAATGCATTGGACAGAGCAGAGGACTGTGTACCTGTAATTGAGCTCCGGATCAAACCATTGTGAGCTCTGGATCAAACCATTGTGGACAGCTTCGCCCACGGGAATAGAGGAGATACACTTTCCTGAAAGTGCAAAGACTGACTGCAACCTCATCCTGAGAAGCCATCAGGGATATTTGACTATGGATGCTTTATGACTTCTATTAGGAACACTTGATTGTGGACCTTCACCACCTGAATCCATTCCCCAAAGTGGGACCTTGAGTGTTTTGACTCACCTCTAAGGCTGAGGGTTTCCTAAAAATGTGAAGGTGGAGAATTTATAAACTTTCTACCATCACCATGTCATTCAGGGATAGACTGGGCATATTCTTTGAACCCCAAACTCTGAAAGGACCATCCAATTTACATAAGTATAAAGAAACCAAGACACTGAGAGACCAAGTGATAGTATCTTCAGATGTGCATTTGCCACTCTGGATAGCTGGTCTTCATCTCAGCATTTCTGGAAGTTTCCTGAAAACATAATAAACTACCTAATCCCATTTTAAAAAATTAAGACTTTATTTATTTATTCATGAGAGACATAGAAAAGGAGGCAGAGACACAGGCAGAGGGAGAAGCAGGCTCCCTGCAGGGAGCCCAATGTGGGACTCGATCCCGGGATGCCAGGATCACCATCTGAGCCGAAGGCAGATGCTCAACCACTGAGCCACCCAGGCACCCCTCAACTAATCCCATTTTAATTCTTTTACTTGAACTGTTTCTAAAAATCAAATCCATCCTTAACAGATAATTTATCTTCACAAAAAAATTCAAAAAAATTCAAAATCAATCTAGTTTTATGAATTCAAAAATTGATAAACTTTAAGGAAAATTCCAAATATATTTTGATTGGTTTTAATGTTGTACTCAAATCTCTATGGAATGTCTGGTACAGCATAAAGACATTATTCTGATCTGGTGTAAAACTTTTGAAGTTCTATATATTTTTTCTTTGAAGTGATATAGACAACTATCAGGTCAAGGAAAGTATTACGAGTTACATTTTATCCCCAAGGAAACTAAAACTCAAGGCTCTAGTGGCCTAATACAAAATATAGGGCAATAGTCTCTGAGCCCTGAGTCCCTGTTTTTTGCTACTACTCCATACGCAGCATGTCTGTATCATTACCCATCCTTATTGCTCTGTTCCTTTTCTCTTTGCTTACTCAATAAGAAAGGGATTTTGATTTTGTTGTTGCTTGCCTATGTGCTTTTTATATTCATTTGTGCCCTCACTTATAGAATTTAAGTAATATCTGATTCTCCATGTCTGAGATGGACTAATATTTGTATTATATCATGAATTACCAAGTTTCCATTGCCCCTTGATTTGTGTGTGTTTGTGTTGGAGGGTGGTTGTCATGATGGTGGAAGCACTAGGGATTGGGTCCCCTCTGCCTTCAGGACTACATACAAAAATTCTTTTCACCAAGAAGCCTATTTAATTTTATCACAATACATTTTCAGTTGTACTTTTTATACTTTATGATTACTCTTAGCATGATTTTCAATGACGTTTTTTATTATAATAAGATATACATGTAAAGTTTATCATTTAATCCATTTTTAAGTATGCATATTTAAGTAAAGCATACTTAAGTATGCATTAAGTACATTCACATTGGGGCACCCAGGTGGCTGAGTCAGTTAAGCATCCAACTCTTGATCCCGACTCAGGTCCTGCTCTCAGGGTTTTGATTTCAAGTCTGTGTTTGGACTCCACACTGGGCATGGAGCCTACTTAACATTTTTTTTTTTAAATACGTTCACATTACTGTGCAGGCATCACCACCATCCATCTCCAGAATTGTTTCATCATCCCAAACTGAAACTCTGGGCCCATTAAACACTAACTCCTCCCCCTCTCAGCCCCAGGTAATGACTATTTAGTATTCTATCTCTGTGAATAGGAATATTCTAGCTATCTCATATAAGTTATATAATATTTATCCTTTTATGACTGCTTATTTCACTTTAGTGTAACATACTCAAGTTGCAGCCATGTAATAGCATGTGCCAAATTTCCTTCCTTTTTAAGGCTGAATGAAATACCATTGTGTGTATATACCACATTTTGTTTATCCATTTATTCAATGATGGATACTTGGTCTGCTTCCACCTTTTGACTGTTGTGAATATGCTGCTGTGGACAGAGGAAGAAAAATATGTGTTTGAGTTCCTGCTTCCAGTTCTTTCAGGTATATACCTAAAGTGGAATTGTTGGAGCACATGGTAGTTGTACATTTAATTTTGGGGCGGGGGGGAACAACATGCTGTCTTTCAGTACAACTAAACCTTTTATATACCTCCAGCAATACACAAGGGTTCCAATTTGTTCATAGCCTCACTAACACTTATTTTCTGTTTTTATAAGTTATTTTTATAAATGTATTATAAGTACTGAGCATAGTACCTCTCCTATAGTAAGCTATTATAAGTATTTATTGAACTAATGAATGCTGTTGTATCTTCTTCAGTTCATTGATATTTTCTGTTGAGGCAGTATTTTTAAAAATTTATTTCTTTTAGAGAAAGAACACATGGGTATGTAAGCTGGGGGTGGGGCAGAGGGTGAGGAAGAGAATCCCAAGCAGACCTCTGGCTGAGCACAGACCCTGATGTGGGGCTTGATCTCTCAACCCTGAGATCACAACCTGAGCTGGAATCAAGAGTTGGAAGCTCAACCGACTGAGCCACCCAGGTGTCCCAACAGAGTATTTTTAAAATTTGGGCTTCAGGTATCAGAATCGCTTGTGGCACTTGTAAGAAGTCCAATTCCCAGGCCACATTCCAGACCTGTTGAATCTTGAACTCCCCAATCAGGGCCATGGGAATCTACAGTGGTAACAGCATCTCAGGTGATGCTGGTGTGAAATAAAGGTAAGTAAGAAGCAGTGCTTTTGACCAGACTGTAAATCCTTAAAGGTAGGACTTAGCCTTTCTAATTCTTTGGCAGATTCCCACGGTTAACTCTAAAAGTTTGCTTTTCTTTTTGTTATTAGCATTGAGATTCACATTTTAAACGTCACAAGAACAGGTTTTGGATGATGGTTTCCCTGCAGATGTGTTCTGTACATGAGAGCGGTAGAGGCTTACCTGTGTAACAGAACATAAGCTTTGTGCTAAATAACAAATATTGTCTGGTACCCAACCTGCTTGGGATAATCCATAAAACATTTAATGAATATCTCCTTTTATTACATAGTAATAATCCACATCCTGCAGTTTCCTGGGGTGCTGCAAGATCAGTCCTTTGAGTGTGGGTTTTTGTTCTATAGAATTTGTAAACAAAAGCCATTTCAGTCAGCCTTCACCTGGTAAACCCTGTAAGCTGAGTAGCTAGCACAAGCAGGGGTTATGGTCGAAAGTGCACTTCTCTCTTGCATGACTTACTAAATAATGTAGCTCCCAGAGCTAGCTATGAGAGATTTGGTGTCTTGTAACCGCTATCTAGCAACGTATGTCCATCATGCTTGATGTTCATTAGTTAGATGAGATCAGTGAGTTAAAGAACTGTTAAATTTGTGTTTTCCTTTAATGGATATGTAACTGTGGTAGCTGAGTCACAGGACAGGAACTTGACAGAAAAGGACATGGCGGTAAGAAAAGCTTATTGTAAATATACAGCTTCATAAATTCTTTTAACAACTTGTCTTAGCAAGGTGCTTTGTCAGATCGCTTAATAAATGTAGATGAGGAGATAAAAGAAAGAAAAATAAACAAATGCATTATTCCTATCTTTTTCTTCATGTTTATGAATTATGCATGTATCTTATTAGTGGCAAATTAAGTAATGTACTAATTTTGGGTACATTTTCAGAAGGAAAACTAATTGAAAATCTGTTTTGATGAGGTTAAAATAGCCAGAGAAATTAATGGAATTGGCAACATTTAATATTAAAGCTTTAGTTAGTTTTGTTTGTTTGGTTTTTTTTAATATTGAAAATGCCATCCCTTTGAAACTCTTGACTCAATTTTTTTCCATCATTCTTATCAGGTAGATAGATGTGCAGCAACTATCTGCCAAAACTAATTAAAATGTCTCTTCCCAGAAAGATCAATTAATTTTTTTTCTTTTACAAACATTTTTAGCCATTACCTTTAGGATTTTTTATTCTGAAGAAAAAAGGAGTGTTGTTTGAGAATATTTTTTAATCACAACAAAAATACTAAATGCTCAGGGATTGAAAAAGTAACCAAAACAGAAAAATATATTAACTCACACTAGTATCAGTGTCGTAAATTTAACACTTGGGATACTTACTCTTTTGTGAAGGTGCTAGTTTGATGATTTCCCTAACCTTAACTTGCTTTCTGTGGTTGCAAGACTGAGGATTTCCTTGGCAGGGAATCTGGCTCAGTGACAGCACAAATTTGGCAGGTTCTTGGAAACCTTTTGTTTTGTAGTTTGAAACTGCAGCTTTCAGATGCTGATACGCCCCACAATCTTTTTATGTTCTGTCATCTTGTTGGGATCATTAGCTACTGTTTTAAGGGAGGCTAGCATTATATTTCAAAATATTTTTCCCTTCCGGGCTTATAGCTGTAGTTACTAGAGATGAGAAGCCCGCTAAAAACACTTCTGTCCCACAATACATTTTTATTCCAGTCTGATGTTTCTTTTATTCTTAAGTCGATAGAGGGTCCATTCTGATTAACAAAAAAGTTTCCTAACTGTAGTTGGTGAAAATTGCTATGATGATTAAAAAATGTTTGATCCTTTAAAAAAAAAAATGTTTAAAGGGTTTTCAGGAGACGCTCTCATTTTTGAGATGCAATGTTTAAGAGGATGGTGGGTGTTTGGAAAAGAGAGAACATGTAGAAACCAATAGAAATAATGCAAATGGAGACAGGCATCTGGTGATTTTTCACACACAAAAAAATAAATTGATTTATGATTGAAATGATTGTCCAGAACAGCTCTGTCATGCGTCCTAGACCCTCTGCAGTCTGCTATGCTTTCAGAACTTCAAAATAAATAGTAAATGATCAGCTAAGTGTGAAATAGCATTAAGTAAGCCCCTGAAGAACTCCACTTGCCCTTCATCTGGCCAAAGGCTTGCCATCCGGGTCCCTATAGGGAGTACGTTGAGGAGACTTTTCAAGTTTTAGAGCGGAGTTTGTGTTCTTTTCTGAAATAACTTTTGCTAGTTACTTGATTTTAGAGCAAAGGAACAATAAAAATGACATCACTGGCAGTCAGTCTCAGGTATTATATCATAAGTGATATATATGTATATATTCATATATAAACCACCAGAGGGAAAAAGGGATCACATGCTGATTCTGGGGAGGGTTCGGTAATGCTGTAATTTAAAACAGAGATGACTGCAGTAAACTGACTCTTGGGCTTAAATTACCTTCAATGGTCATTCTCTGCTTAGTGAAAACTGAGAATATTGGAATTTGATGCTATAAATATTAGAGTAATGGGTGAGAAATTTAAAAATATTGCAAAAACACCCATAATTGTAGTAAAAGGCATCATGTTTTTCTTCCACGAAAGGTGGTAAATAAACAGTTTAATGCTTCTGAAGACAGTATTTTTTTTTCTTTCAAGGTGTGGAAAAGCCAGTTGCCTCAAGTCCTGGGACATAAACGCGATTATTTTCATTTTTTAAAATGCTCCCAGTTCTTAAACACATGCATGCAGTTGGAAATAATGAAATACATTCTCTTCTGTGCATTTCTGTGCTTAATGTTCTACTGTAAGTTTATTTTACCATTTCTATGTGTTCTTCATATTTACTAGTTCAGATGGCTACATAACTTCATTGTGTGACTCTACTGTAATGGAATAAAGCATTCTTGCTTTGAATTTTAGGGTTTTCCTTTTTGTTTAGTGACTATAAAAATGCTGCATGGGACATTTGCATATAAGGAATGTTCTTCTGTTAAAGTTTTACTTTAGGATAAATTTCCCTTTTGGAAATGTAGTCCAAAGGTGTCAGCACTTTTGTTACTCTTGCCACATACCAGGCTATTTAAAACTTTTCACTTGCTATCATCTGTAATAATCCTATTTCGTCTATTTGGGAATGTGTTTCAAGTTGACAAATAACTCTGCTTTAAACTTGAAACACTCTTAGTAGAAAAGTATGCCAAAGCATGTCTTCAAATACAAGAAACAAGACTTATGATTTACAAGTAGTCTTAATAAATCAACCATATGAGACTATTTACAAAGCTTGTTTAAAATTTGACTTGAGGGAATTTCAGTAGAACACGAAAGCATTTGGTAATTTTTCTTTTGCACCAAGAGTTACTCAAAGACTTAATTTTTCTTTGAACACATTGGTGAGTTTGACAGGCAAGATCGTTGTTGTTCTTGTTGTTTTATGACATGGGCCACAGACCTTATATTATTATTCTGATTAGAAATAAGCTGACTGTTACAATAATAGAGGCAAGAAGTAATTCTTAGAATTACAGAGATCACAACATATAAGAACAGTTTTGAGAGAATCCAGTTTTTAATACATTGACAATTTAGTTTTAGAGAAGGCTTTTTTTTCCCCCTACCTGAAAATGTTTCCCTCTGCACACCTGATACTCTTTCCCAAGAGCTAGCAGATCACCTGGAGCGACAGGCTCTAAAGGCCCTGCAATCCTCATGTGAGTATCCGTTCATAGCATACGTACAAAATCTCGGTCAGATTTTGTTTCTGTCAGTCCATGCAAACAATTGCTCTTTATTAGTGTTTCTGATAGTATTGATTTCAGATCGCCTTCCTCAAAATCGCCCTGGATATTTAGTAAATAGTAAGCTATAACATCTTTGATAAGTTGGGAATGCTTCTCTGAGTGAGTCATTAGCATTAGGAGATAGTGGAACAGGACAGGAAAGAGTACTGAGGCAGAAGGAAGAGGATTTGCAAAGGTCCTGTGGGAGGAGAGGAAATAAGGAATGCATGAAACAGAGGGATTAAAATAAAAAGAAAGAAACAGAGGGATTAAATCCTAGAGAGAGAGAATGATGGAGGAGAATCTTTTATGCAAATCGCTTGTGTTACCAAAACTGTCCCCTAAGCGAGGAGAAATGCAGAGTTCATTTACTTTGGTCACACCAAAATGTTTCATGAGCCATTTGTGACTGTGCAAAACAGCATGCGTTTCCATGGAAATGCCAACAGTGGTTGTGTTATGCCCTGATGCTTTTGTTCTAAGTCATCAATTAATCCCATAGTTTCTGTGGACATTTTTCAGTTTTATCCTACCTCAGTCTCAATGATTTGACGTAGTGATATCCCAACTTAGAACAGACACTCACTTGACAGAGAAAAGCGAAGACAAGAATTCTTGAATTCAAGTTGTTGCTGAGCACTGCTCACCTGGGTGACGCCCATGGTGGCAGCAGGCCTCTGGGTGGGTGAACAGTAGATCCTCCATGAATCAATGTCTGTCTCATTGAGTGTGAAAGAAGATGCTGTACCAAATTGGTGACCTTTGCAGCATCTTCACAGGGAGATCACCTGTGTAGCCCCTTGGCATCTTTATTTACTTAGTTTTTTTTTTTTTTAATTAAATGACTCTTGTTTTATAAAATATACGGTTATCTCCCTTGGCTCATATATATTCAGACTCTGACTTACAATTCCCCGAATGCCAGCAAAGTCTTCTCATTTTATATATAACTGTTTCAGCTTATGTGGCCTTTTACAGATGCCAGATGTTTTTTTTTAATAAAATTAAAATATAGAAATGTTGTCAAATATAATTAACAAACACTTTTTAAAAACTTGTCAAAAAATAAAAATAAAAACTTGTCAAATTCTATATACACACACATAGAATCTGAGGCTTGCCTTTTATAGTGATTTTTGCTTTATGTTAACGTTTCTCAAAATGACTCTGATGGAAGACACCGGAGGATGTTAAGGGCAAGTTGTGATAAAAGATTCTCTCATTAGATGAGTTTACAGCAACACTGAATTACTTGGGCTTCTTTTTTCCCTGAAAGACTTTCCCCAGGGATCCCTGGGTGTCTCAGCAGTTAAGCGCATCTGCCTTTGGCTCAGGGTGTGATCCTGGGGTACCGGGATCGAGTCCCACATGGGGCTCCCCGCATGGAGCCTGCTTCTCCCTCTGCCTGTGTCTCTGCCTCTCTCTTTCTGTGTCTCTCATGAACAAATAAATAAAATCTTTAAAAAAAAAGACTTTCCCCAGCTTCTAATGTGGAAGTTCACATTGTAGTTCTCTTCAGCAGGGGATGGATATTGTGTTTTAAAATTTCGTTTGTCTAGATAATTCTTGCTGTGATGTTTTCTGAAGGACATCATGGAGGAGTAGAGTTCGATGGGACACTTCTGGGAAAATGCTGCCCTCCATCAGGTTGGCAGTCATTCCCGAGGAAGTATGGGAAAGAGGGTTACTACCAAGCACACATCACACACCAGGACACTTGGTAATAAGGGAAACAGCGGCATGTGTTATCATGACAATACTAAAAACAGGTATCCTCTGACCTGTTGGAATTAGTTCGTAAACCTCTCTTATTAAGCAAGAGGGTTATAGCAGGGTGGGTCCGATCAGGAAATACAAACCACACGACGGATTAAACAGGAGAAATTCAATATAAAGGAATAACCACTACAATAAAGTATAACCATAAGGCGTAAGAAAACATTTTATGGCATCCTAGGGCTGAGGAAGAGTAAGCAAGGAAGGGCACATTTACAAAGGGTTCTGACTTTGGAGAAGGTGTGCCTCAGCCCCTGGAGAGCAGAACAGCTTGCTGGTTTAGACAGGTTGGAGCGGCTCTGGGATTTCTAGGCAAGCAGGAGGCCACCCTCCAGGGTGCACGCTGAATAGGTGAGCAGCACCTGGTGGCAAGGCCATGCACCGGGAATCATAGCGCCTATCATGGTAAGAGGCGTTCAGAGCACAGGGGCTGTGTGGAGGCTGGCAGAGGGCGCAGCAGATCTGTGTTTAATCTCCTGGGCCACAGGCAGGCTTGCAGAATCAACCACTGTCTTCTGGCAGCTTCCAGATTTGTTTGAGAGAGCTATGAAAAGCTTAGCTCCAGACCAAGGCTGGAAGATCATAGGGTGGCATTCTATCCCTTGACTGAGCAGGCTCCAGGGGATGTTCTCACCTCATACAACCCCGGACACCCACCTTGCAGGAAATTGCAGAAAACCTCTTCCTCCTGCACTGACCCTCCAGCACCCCCTACTGAGAATGCTAAATATTGCATGCACTTTAGAGGAGAACTAGTATTTTATCAAGGAGCATATTTTGAAGACTACACTGGGGGAGCTGAGAGGCAATAAATTGACGACTGACACAGAGATGTCACTTACTGGTGGTCTCTGCAGCAGCATGGCTCACTATCCTGTGTCACTGCACAACAGGTGTGCTGGTACTACTGTCTGGGCTTCTCCCGCTGCCCTCTAAGTAGAATAGAACTTGGAGGAGTGACTGTCACATCACTTGTTTATTTGATTTTTAACATTTTATTTTTAAATAATTCTAGATTCACAGAAGCTGCCAAGGCTGTGCAGAGTGATCTAATGAACACTAGTTAGTTTCCTTCGATCGTTATATCTCACATGACTCTATATTATCAAAATTAGGAAATTGACATTGACACATGTGTATACATAGTTTTATGCCATTTTATGCTCTGTAGATTGTTCTCCTCTTATTGTAGTTGTTCATTCCTAATTCTTTATAGTCATAGCGATAGAGATCAGAACTTTTCCAACCTTCTTCCCCCAAAGATCTCCCTTGTGCTACCCCTTCCTAGTCATCTCTAGCCTGCCCTCCACATTCACAGCCCCTGGCAATCACTAACCTGTTCTGCATATCTATGATTTGTCATTTCAAGAATGTCATGTAAAGGCAATCATGCAGTATGTGACCTTCTGAGGTTGGCTTTTTCCAGTCAGCACGACACCCTTTCATATATGCTTGGATAATGGTTTTTATGTTCTCTGCAATCTCTAGCTTTTCATTGATGTTTTTAGATCATTTAGCTGTCATGTAATATTACAGGCTCAACTCTGACATTTCAGTTTGTTTTATCTTTGTTTTTTCTGGGTTTTATTTGTTTGTTTCTCTCCTTTTCTATGACTTCTGTGAGTTACTTGAGTATTTCTTAGGATCCATTTTGATTTATCTGTTTGTTTTTGTAACATATCACATACATGATGGATTTTTTTATGATTTATTTAGGTATCATGTTGTATAATTTATCACAGTTTGTTGGTGTCAGTATTTTGCCAGTTGGAGTGAAGTGTAGAAACCTTACCTCTTTTGTTCCTTTACCCTCCCTAATTTATGGTATAATTGTTTAAATAACTCCTCTATGTATACTGGGCACCATATCAAACAATGTTGTACTTTTTGCTTCAACCATCAGTTTCCTAAGGAAACTTAGGAGGAGACAGACCAATGTATTTATACGTGACTTTTTATCTTCTTATTGTTCTTTCTTCCTGATGTTCCAAAATTATTTTCTAATTTCCTTTGTATTTCAAGAACTCCTTTAAACGTTCTTCTAGGGTAAATTTGGTGGCAACAAATTCTTTTAGTTTTTCTTCAGCTGAATGTCATCATTTTTCTTTCATTCCTAGAAGGATATTTTTGGTAGAAATAGAATTTGGGGTTGGTAGTTATTATTTTTTAACACATGAAAAATATTGTGACTCTTCCTCCTGGCCTCCGTGATTTCTGATAAGACATTCACTGTCATTTAAATTGATTTCCCCTAAGGTTCTGTGTCATTTCTTTCTTACTGCCTTCAAGTTTTTTCTGTTTTTCTTTTTTTTTTTTTTTTTTTTTAATTTTGTTTACTGAAATTGGATTTTGATGTGTCTTGGAGGTTAGCTCAGCTTTTTTAATCATGTCTTTGACTAAATTTGGGGAATTTCCAGGCATGATTTGACTAGTTTTTCAGCACCATCATCTGTCTTCTTTTCTTCTGGAACCTCAGTGACATAAATATTAGAACTTTTGTTATGATCTCTGTTTCTTAAGGTTCTATTCTTTTTTCTTTTTTCATTGTATTTTTGTTATGTTGTTTACATTGGGTAACTTCTCACATTCTATCTTCATATTCATTGACCTTTTTCCTTTTGCCCTCTTCATCCTTCTGAGACCATCCAGTGTTTTTATTGGTTATGGATAGATCTCAATTGTAACATTTCCATTTCATTATTCTTTATATCTCCTGTTTGCTAGTACTTTTCCATTGTTAAAAAGATTGCAGGATTGCAATAGCTCATTGAAGCAATTTTATGATGACTATTTTAAAATTCTTTCAGAAGTTTCCAAATATCTGAGTCATCTCTGTGTTGGTGTCTATTGATTGTTTTTCTCCTTCACATAAGGTTTTCCTGGCTCTTGGTACAACCAGTGGTGTTCAGTTATATCCTGGACATTTGGGCAATTGTGTTACAAACTTTGGATTTTACTTATATCTGTTTCAGAAGATGAAAGGGAAATCAGCTTTATTATTTTCAAGCAGGAGTAGAAGTCCAGTTTTCGCAGTCCCCTTTGACTGCCAGGAGAAGAGTGATCCATTACTGTTAGGCGGTAGAGGGATTTCATTGATATCACCCTGGCTTCAACTCCCTACCCCCAACTCTGGCAATTATTGCTCTCCTTGTGGGTTCCACTGACACCATTGTTGGAAGAGAAACCTTACCAACCGTGGATGATGGTGAAAGTTGTAGCTGTGAGCTCTGTGCTCTCTGATATAAGCAGGGAAGGGGAAAAGGAGAAATATCTCATTATCCCTAGGTGGTACAGAACTACGTGATCTTCACAAGACCTTCACTGATACCTTAGAGTGAGATCTCATTATCATGATATGGGGATGAAAATCCTGGCTCCTCACTCTTTTCTGACACCATTATTGTGTAGGAGGAGAAGGTGACAACAAGGAACAAAATTGGCATTTTTCAGGGTGTTTATGATAAATATATAATGAGCTTTGTCTCTAGTTCCTGGCACATAGCTCCTAAAACTCTTGGAATCTCTGGAGTGATGAGTATCTTTTGTATGATTATGAAATGACTGGTAGCTGGGGTCCTAAATAGCTTCATGATAGGGATTATTCACCAGAAAGACACAAAAATGGTTAGAGAGTTAGAACTTTTAACCACACCCCCTGACCTCTGAGGAGGAGAAAGGAGCTAGAGATTGAGTTAATTGCCAATGGCCAATGATTTAATCAATCGTGTCTATAATGAAACCTCCATAATATCCCCTAAACAACACAGAGCTTCAGAACACGGCAGGGTGCTGAAAGAGTGATGCTCTCGGAGAGGACATGGGAGCTCTGTACCACCCACCTCATTCATTACCTTTGCATCACTTCCATTTGACTATACCTGAGTTGCATCCCTTATAATGTACAGGTAAATATACATGAAGTTCCATCCTAAATTCTGTGAGTCGTTTTAACAATTTATCCAACCTGAGTAGAGGGATCATGGGAACCTCCAACTGATAGCCAATTGGTCAGAACTACAGATGGTAACCTGGGACTTTTGATTGGTCTCTGAAGTGTGAACAGTCTTAGGATTGAGACCTTCATCTTTGGAATCTGTGTTAATGCCAAGTGTTAGTCATAGGACACCTACTTAAAGATCAGAAAGTTGGACAATTGGTGAGAAAACCTCATACATAAACATATTTCATGAGTGATAATAGTTCAGAATTTACCTGGGGTATGGCCATCATGGTCGAAAATTTTTTTTTATCATGCTGAGTTGCCTGTTTCTTTGGCTAGAGAGGTTTTTCTTGGGGAAATTTCTTTGTTCTCATAAGAAGTCTTTGGGTTACTGTCTCTTCCAGCAACAAGTTCTGGCTATATAAGACTGAAAGAAAACCCAGGGAATTCACCACCATATTGTTCCTCAAATCTTAAAGTACCGAGGCAGTCTGCCTTCTATCATTCAAAGTCCTCTTCCGTCGGTTTTATATATAATTTCCATGAGTTTTAGCCATATTTAGTAGGAAGAATAAAGAAAAGTATGTCTATTCCATCTTCATCTAGAATCAGAAATTCCAAATCAGTTTTAAATATTAGGATTTCGGGATCCCTGAGTGGCGCAGCGGTTTGGCGCCTGCCTTTGGCCCAGGGCGCGATCCTGGAGACCCGGGATCAAATCCCACGTCGGGCTCCCGGTGCATGGAGCCTGCTTCTCCCTCTGCCTGTGTCTCTGCCTCTCTCTCTCTCTCTCTCTCACTCTCTGTGTGACTATCATAAATAAATAAAATTAAAAAAAAATATATTAGGATTTCTTTTTTCTAGAGGAGAAAATAAATGGTTTTCCTCCTCTACTTGGCAGTGTTGTTTTTTTTTTTTTTTCCCTAGCTTTCTGTTCTTAATTTTGCAAGGTTGGCTCAGGAACAATTCTTTCATTAAATAACCTCACGAGGTCACTATTACCAGCTGTGACAATGTCTCAGTCATTCCCTTGTTAATAAAATCTTTTCTGAAGTCCATTTACACATGTGTCACAGACATTTCCAGCATATGTTGATTAGATTCTCAGCATATGCTGATCAGCTTTCCAAACATATTCAGGTTTTGTTGGGTGCTACTGTTTTTTGAGACTTTCTATAATAAGTGTCTAATCCAAACTTATTAATTAGCAATATTATTAAAGCCAAATTTTCCAGTCTGTTCAGTCGATGGATTTGAGGCTTAAAATACCCTCGTCCTTCGTCCAAGCACTGCTATCTAGGACGCTCATGTGTAGCATAAATATTTGAGTGATTCAAATGATGTTTTAGCAAGAGCTGGGGCACAGAGTGGGATTAAGAGCTATTGGGGGAGGGGTGTCTCATAGTCGCTGGAAGTTTTATATGCATTATCTAATGTATTTTTCAAAATAAAGCCATAATGTTTCTAAATCCATTTGAGAAATGAAGCTTTTGCAAACTCTCACTGTTAGTAAAACCCAACCTGGGCTTGAACTCCTGCTGTAAGTAGAGCTAGTCAGCAGTCCATGAATCATTAGTAGACCATTAAATCAATTTAGTGGGTAGCAAGTTGTTTTTTTTTTTGTTTTTTTTTTTTGTTTTTTAGTGAAGGATATCAGAGTAGAAAACATCACCAGGCAGTTCGCATACTAAAAGAAAGTATTAGAAAGTATTTCATGAAAACAAAAATCTGTTTCTTAATTATTTATGTTGTATGTATGCTGAGTACCAATGCATAGAATGTGTTTTGTAATATGGTTTGCAGTCAAAGAAGTCTGGAGCCATTGTATTAGGTGACCTTTTGAGATACTTCCAGGCCTTAATCTAAGTGAGATTGTTTATCATACCTACTCTGCTAATACTTTTCCAGGAAAATACATCATCCTTCAAGAGCAAAATTTATTTATTTGTTTGTTTTAAATTTTTATTTTTTTAAAGCCCCAAATTTGTAGTGTAGAATCTCTACGTTAGAATAGAAAGTAGCTATTTTATGACAAAAAAAGTTATGCTTGTGTGTAATTCTTGTTGTCTGTGATTTGTTTGTGTGTGTAGGTTTATTTCTGGGAAGGGTATATTTTGTCATTTGATTTTTTTTTCCATTTATCACAGAACTCTAAAACAAGGTGAAATTCTAATCTGGTTCACAATGGATATGAATTGGATGCCAGAAGTACAAAAGAGACGTTAGGTTCCAGTGGTTAGGAGGGCAAGTTCTGGAATCACGCAGATGGATTTCAAATCCAGACTCTACCACTAAGAACCCTGGGCAAAATACGTTTAAGTTTCCTCACCTGGAAAATAATAATCAGAGTAGCAACCTATTCATCGTGATGATGTTAAAATTAAAATGAGATATACACATAAAATTGTTATCAAAGGGTTGCCTTATAACAAAAACTTAATGACTGTAAGCTATTAGTCTGTTACTTATAAAGTAAGACATTTGCAAAAACCAGTAATTTCAAAAGAAGTCCTGAACTAGAGACAGGAAATGAACCTCTTTATTTCATGTTAGGCTTGTTAAATTGTTCTTTTCTCAGAACATACTAAACAATGAATGAACATTATGTAAATTGTTGGGTGATATTACATAGAAAAGGAAATAAAATCATATCTTCCTAGTTTTTGTCTCTATTTTCAAATGTCCATGGCTGTACAAATCAGTCCTCTCCATAATCTAAGTTAAATGACATACTTTGTAGGGTCAAGTCAAGAGCCAGAAACTATAGAGCCAGCTGGATTGCTACACTGTAACACAAACCCCAAGAGCTGGCACTCATTTTGAAAATGACTCACAGGACTGACTGTCTCTTTGATCAAAGATACTTTTGATTTTGCAGGACGACCTGGAGCCACCCATGTTCCCAATACAGAAGGGCTCTCTGATCCTCCTGAGGCAGAAATGGGAATCCAGTGATTACCAGAAAAGTGAGTGTTGCCCTGGGGGCAGTCGTTGCAGGCTCTTTCAGCCTCCAGAAAATAAATTACTTAAACCCAAAGAAGAGGTAGTATCAGCACCTGGACCTGCAGATCCCCCTAGTATAGAAGAAATGTTGAACTCCGAGCCTTCTGGGAAGGGCCCTGAGGGCAAGAGCGACAACTCTAGGGAATATGGCGGGCCTGAAGTACTAAAGGAGGATTCCTTGACTGGGTGGCGCAGGATTGAGCGCTTCTCCATTGCCCTGGATGAGCTCAGAAGTGTGTTTGAGGCTCCTAGGAGTGGAAACAGACCAGCTGAGTACTGCCAAAAGGTAAGAATTGAGAATGGAAATTTACAGTTGACAAACTAGGCAGCTTGCCTAACCTGCCACTTATTTCTAAGCTTGTAGTGTGTGTGTGTGTGTGTGTGTGTGTGTGTGTGTGTGTGTGGTTTCCCCTCACCTGTACTCTATCTAGGCAGATGTCCTGAAGCAACTGTGTAATACTGGGTGAAATGTGGCGTCCTCTATCATTGACTTCCTCTATGGGCTGTTCCAGCAGGGACTCAACCTCCTTTCAGTCCCACAAAAACAGCTCTGATAGGCTGTTTCCTTTTGTATGTCCCTTGTTTCCATGACTAGCTTGCAAGTTCCCTAGAGGCAGGGACAATTTCTTAGCACTTTTTGTACTTCAGACATCTAACAAATGGTGCTGCATTTAGTTAGACCTCAGTGAGGATTTATCAGTAACAATGGTGAAATGGAACAAGTGAGGGCTTTGGAACCACAGTGAACTAGATTTTAATCCTAAAACCTGCCATTTATTTCTATAACTGCATGACACTTAACCTTGAGAATGCAAATGTCTTAATCTGCTGCTTTATAGGGATATTGTGAGGATTATTGATAATATATGTAAACTACTAGGGATAGAGTCTGGAATATTTTGTAGTAGATGATGATCATGCTTCAGTGATTTGGGTGCGCTATCATGTCACATATAAAACATGTCTATTATCTAAAGGGAACATTTAATAAAATGCAGGATACAGGATTAATAACATTATTAATGAGGACCACATTTATACTTCTGTTTTCAATTAAAAGCAGCTACTGTTTAAACTGGAATTGCTTGAATTTATTGAGCCCATTAGGGCCCCCATGTAAGAGATTATAGTTTAATTTAATAAAGAATTAGTAAATGATCTCAGGTTTTCCAATGGGAAGCAAATTCCATGCTTTGTTAATATTTTTTATCTAGTGACACTTGTCAAGAAGGTGCAGTTCTACTCTTAGTGAATAGTTAGCATTCAGAGGATTAACAAAAACAGAGATTTTTTCAGAATAAATTATTTTGCTAATACTTGTTCCCAGTTTTCCTATTGAGACATATTTAGTATTTACAATGAGACCATGCTTGTACCTCAAATAACTCAACTTGATTTAATGAGAATAAGGAATATGAAGTTACATTTATGAGTGAGGTAATGTTGAAACTAGAGGGTTTCTTAATTACTTGCCAATCCGTAATTTGAGAACTTTCTTTCTTTCCTTTTTATTCTACTATCACAATCCTTTTTGTTTGTAGTTTTATGATATCTTTTAGTAGGATATCTAGAGATTGGGATACACTTAACATAGATATCTACAATGTCATTTTTTTATATATTAAGGAAAGTAAAGCCATAAAAAGTGTTTCTATTGAATATCTGTTGAATATAGTTTAATAATTTTGAACATTTACTTAAGATAATTGACAAAAGTAATGGCCAAAAGTAGAAAAAATAATCCTTATAAATTATGTAATATAACTTAGCCTCATCTGGAGTAGGGATAGATGCTTCAGTGTAGTAAAAATATGAAGCATTAATAAGGGTTTCTGTTTGACATGGAAGATAGATTGTTACTATTGGTATGGTGTGTGATTTTGAATCTAATGTCCATAAAAATAATTATGGAAAGACACAGATAAAACCAACATTTAGGCAGTAAAAATGAAATTTGGTTAGTGTATTTAACACACTGAATTGGAGGTATTCTATTGTACTATGTCATAAAATGTTATTTCTTTAAATGTATGAAACATGGATCAAGCATTTAGAAATTCTCGTCTACAGCAGATACACATGATTTTTAGGATCAGTTTACATAAATGAGTATTATGAATGTTTACAAAAATCTATGTAGATTTCATATGACTTCTAGGACAAGGAGAAAAAAAAGGAAAAGTAAAATGAGAAGCCAGTGAAGAATTAGCTTGCTTTCTTCTAATGAAGTGTTTTGTATGTCATTAGGCATGTGAAAAGTATCCTAATTCAACTCAGTTTGAAATTGTATATTTCACACCAAAGCACGATAATTATATACAACTTAACCATTTGTTTCTTTAAAAAAAAAAGATTTTATTTACTTATTCGTGACAGACACAGAGAGAGAGAGGCAGAGACAAGGCAAAGAGAGAAGCAGGCTCCATGCAGGGAACCTGACATGGAACTCGATCCTGGGTCTCCAGGGTCACGCCCTGGGCCGAAGGCAGGCGCTAAACCGGTGGGCCACAAAGGCTGCCCTAATCATTTGTTTCTACAGAACTTTTTCTTTCTTATCAATATTTTGTTATTATTAAATAATAATGAGGTAATTTTTATTTGCACAAATATGTAAAAATATTTACAGAAGCTCTACTGAGTATTGGTGATGTGGGGAAGGTACTCAATATTTGTGATATTAAAAGCAAGGACAAAATAATTTCAGATATGATTCTTGCAATTTAGTAAATCATCTCAATAATAATAAACTGTTTCAATATTGCTGTAGAAGGATGCTCTTTAGCAATAGGTACTTTTTAAGAAAATTTTTATAAAATTATTGAGGTTCAATGTAGAATTGTAGAATTTTTTAAAGTGTGGAATATTTTTATATACATATATATTTGCAGATACACACACACATATATTTGTTCAAAGCATCTTCAGCAAAATTCAAAATCCATCTTTTCAGTATATCCTTGTTTTATTGTCCTTCACTTGACTACACTTTGCAGATATTGCATTTTTTTTTTTTTTTTTACAAATTGAAGGTTGATGGCAACCCTGCATCAAGCAAGTCTATCAGCACCATTTTTCCAACAGCATTTGCTCTCTAAATCACATTTGGGTAATTTTTGAAATAGTGCAAAGTTTTTCATTATTACTGTATTTGTTATGGTGATCTACAGTCAGTGATTATAACTTGCTGAGATGATGGTTAGTGTTTTTTAGCAAGAAAGTATTTTTAAGATACTTTAATTAAGGTTTTTTAGACATAATGCTGTTGCACAATTAGAAGACTATAGTATGGTGTAAATATAACTTTTACATGCACTAGGGAACAAAAAAATTCATTTGACTTGCTTTATTGAAATACTCATTTTGTTGCAGTGGTCTAGAACCAAACCAGCAATATCTCTGATATATGCTTGTATTTATTAAAATGTGTTTATTTAAGAATAGTAGCTTTGTTTAGAAAAAAAATTGTTAATTGAGGAAAGAAACCACAAGAGTCAATGTTATTTTCTATATGTACTCAAGCTCATTAGAGAAGGATGATATCAACACCACTACCCCCTAATATTCAGTGTATTCCAGAGCTTTTAAAAAAAAACAATTTATCCCAATATTTTTTCAGTAGAAAATTAATAAGAGACATAATCTTTTGTAATTATTTCTAAAACACTCTGGAAAAGTAACTTAGAATGATTTTTTAAACTGAAGGTTTTTATGCTCATGAGGCAGACTGTAATTCACGTAGACATAAATTCACACAGGCATTATCCCAAATAAATGATATAGAACATGATTTTAAAAGATTTTCAAAGAACCATAAGAATTTTAAGATCATAAATTTTGAAAAGAATGGCATACCCACTTACAACACTAAGAAATAAATTATTATATAAGGCAATGTATCAGTTAGCATTTACACGTAACAAACTATCCCAACATTAGCAGCTTTAAACAGTAAGCACTTATTATGGCTTACAAGTCTCTGGTGAGCTGGGAAGCTTAATCTGGTTTCACTCCTGCATCTATAGTCAGCTGCCAAGTCATCTGGACTCTGACTCTTCTAGGATGTCTACAGAGCTGGGACAACTTAGTGCTGCCACACGTAGTCTCTCCTTCAGTAGGTTGTCCAGATTTATGTACATGCCATAGGAGTTTCAAAAAAGAAAGTAAAATTGCATAAGGCCTCTAAGGCCTATGCTCAGAACTTACACCTCACTTCTCTATATTCTGTTTGTCAAAATAGTCACAAAATAAACCAGATTAATAATGTGCTAAAATAGACTTGATGGGGGGAACTACAACCTCACACTGCAAAGGTAAATGAATATAAGGAGAGAAAGAATTGTAGGCACTTGCACACAATCTACCACTGGCAAGTTTATTTAAATACTTTCAAGAATCAGAATGTTTTAATATGTCACTCATTAATGCAAACATCAGGAGGAGAGTCTAACAGAAAATGATCCATGTTAACAACTATCTGTAGACAAAACTCTCTTAGGCTTATCCACTAGATCGATGATAGTTATTGTTCAAGCCAGAATACTGGCCTCCTAAAGATGTCCACGTCTCTTAATCCCCAGAACCTGTGAATGTTTTACCTGATATGGCAAAAGGGACTTTGAAAAACGTGATTAAGTTGAGGAACTTGGGATGCAAAGATTTTTCTGAATTATCCCACATGAAAATGGGGTCTTTATAAGAGGGAGACAGGAAAGTCAGAGTGAAAGTCAGAGAAGGAGTTATAATATCAGAAGAGAGGTGGAAGGGATGCAGGGCCACAACTCAAGCAAGGTAGGCAGCCTCTACACTGGAAAAGGCCAGGAAACCAGGTCTCCTCTAGAGCATCTGTTAAGATTGTAGCCCTACAGACACCTCAACTTTAGTGCAGTGAAACTGATTTCAGACTTTGATCTTCAGAACTATAAGATAATTAATCTGTGTTATTTTAAGCCACTAAATTGGTGGTAATTTGTTATAGAACTATTAGGAAACTGCTACAGTTATTTTATAGGCTATTCAAACATTGTTAAAAAAATGATTGGGTAATATGTGATTTTAGACTTTTCTGCTGTTCTTCCCTGATGAACATAACCCCATATTTCAAGATCAGGTCTTTGACTTCCTTCTATTTGCAGTTGATAAGATGAATGCTTAATGTTAAGTAATCAGGAACATCACTAACTCTTGGTTTGGGATGATCTGTATTTGATAGGAACACACAAGTACCCTAAAAGAGTGAATTTATCAGAAGGAGAGGGAGTTTGACCAAAAAAAGGAGATAGAGAAAGAGAGAGAATATTATAAAGGAACAAATACATTCAAAAGTTTGTGGGACACACTTGTTTTGATTCATATTACTTCTACGGCTAGTTTATGTGGAAAGTATGTGCAATTTTTAAATAAAATCAGTTGAACTCCACCCAGTCAGTTCTGAATTGGAGCAGCATTTAGACTAACTTGGAGTGGAACAAGATGGTCTAAGTTCCTCCTTCTTTCTTTCAAGCTCACAGTTGCTGCTCACAGAACTGGGACAGTGAGACCACTTAAAGGATCCCTTGAAGGATCACTTCAGCCCTTACTATGATCTCACAGTGAATCAGGTGTTTCTTGATTCAATTAACTAATTTTGCCTCTTTCTATTCATATCTTTAGACTCCAAATGGTAAAGGATCTGATTTTCACAGTAGTTATTTAAATGACCCACCTGTGTTTTTAATGCACAGTTGTGATCTTTCTCAAAAACCGCACTCACTTGTGCCATCAGGTTGGATTTACCTAATGCCCAAAGAGAGACTATTTCTTTTACTTAAGCCATCAGGTTGACAAAGACCATTCATACATGAGCTGGACTCAATTAAAAAAAAAAAAAAAAGGAAAGAAAGAAAGAAAGAAACACAATCATTGTATTTTAGTTGTGCTGTCTCATAATACATTGGTTCAATCTGTTATATAATTGAAAGCTTGGATGAGAATATGAAGACACATGGCTAAGAGAGTATGGGCCTACATATGCATCAATGATTAAGCAGGATATAAATAATTAAATATGGTATAGTTTCCAAAATCTGTTATTTTCATTCCCTCCAATAATCAAAGCCTCTGGTTTTTCATTTAATGACCAGTTTGTCGTTTCCTACTTTCAGTTCTGCATAAAATCAGACCTTTAAAAGTACAGATGAATCATGATTGCAGTTGGCTTCTACTACAAAATCACTCTACTGGATGCTTAAAGTTTCATTTGCTCCCTAAACCCAGACATGTGGGGACTATGGGATTAATTTATCTCTAATCTCAGAGCAGGAGTTTCTTTTCAGGCAGTTACCTGTCACAGCCTTCTGACTCTCCATCTTCTGCCCTCCTCTCTCATCAGTGTTCCTGAGATAATTTCTGTTAAGCATGATGTATTTTGTAAAAGCATTGAATAGGACAGAGATTATTACAGTCTTGGAAGTTATTACTGAAAAATCTGTCCACCAAACTAAAAAAATAGCTAAATATTTTTTCCCTGTGGGAAAAATTTTAAAGGTCTTTGAAGGAATAACATACTTTTTCTTTGCCTGAAAAATGGGCAAGTAGGTTTTTTTTGTAGAACTGAAGTAAATAGTTTAATGAGAAAGATCATTACTTTTTTTATTAGAGGAATATATGGAATCATAATTTTAATTTCTGCATAGGATATAAGAACATAATATTTGGTGACAAAGCATCAGTTGAAAGCCTTGGCTCAGCTACTTCATCATATAAACTTGAGTGAGTTATTTCACCTCATTAATCCTTAATTTTCACATCTATAAAATGAGGAAATTAATACAGCACAAGATTTTTGTGAGGATAAAGTTATATAACACCTGAAGGAGAAGAGATGTTTAAGGGATAGCACCAAATAAAATTTAAGAAATTGTACCATTGTAGCACCAAATGGGTATGAAATGGGTATTTCTTTTATTTCGTATTCTCTGGTATCACTTCTGTAACTTAGTATGATGCCTTTGGGGAAAATATTTAATCTCAGTGACTTCTGTTTTCTCACCTACCAAGGCAGAGGATTACACTCTATGGTTTGTAAAAATGGAAAGGTGCTTGGGGCAAGTAAGTTTTTATTTCACATCTGACAACACCTTAGTCTTTTACACAGACCTCACGTAGCAGGGCTTCATTGAATATTCAGTGGAGCAAATGCTAATGAAACTTTCCAACATGAGTTATAACCCCATTTTGAGATGATGAGACAAAGGACTATAATCTGTTAAATCATAGTTTCCAAAGCTTTTTTAAAACCCTAAACAGAGATACATTGCCACCTTCATTGTCCTTTCCAGTTAATAAAAAAAGTCACTGGCATTTAGGGACTCCAAATCCAAATCCAAGAGAGATGAGGCTTACATGTTATAAAAGTGTTTATTGTATTTATATTCACACACACATACAGAACAAACTTCAAAGCCACCACAAGGATGGTGGTGTTTCATTTTATCCAGTTTTTTTCTTGGAGGTGTAATTTCTTTTCGTTTTAAATATTAGTGCTCTTTGCTGGTTCTTTTCATCGATTTGTATGTTTATTATTTTACTGCCTGTTGTCCAGTACTTTATGTTAGCTGGGATAAAAAGCAAAACAAAAATGAAACAGCTCTGTGATCTGCTGGTAAAATTCCCAACTGAACACATTTGCATGGCCTTAAAGACTTCCAGAAGAAACTGCCCTCTCAGTTCATTCATGTCTCATAGTGATATATGCAGTCACAATATGACATTGTTAAAGAATAGGGTGCCAGTAACCACAGAATGATAAACAATATTGACTCACCTTCATCTGGGAAACCTACTGTCAGGTCATGGATTGGCATTCTTTGACATTTTACTTGGATGATGGATGAGAGTTTTCACCCTAGTGTTAGGGGAATATTGCTGCCAGCCCTGCTGCTTCTATTGTGAACCCACTTTTTTTGCCCCCTTCCCCAGATATTTATCCAACATTTCTACTTACTGGCTGAATTAATTCAAGGAGTCCCATGTATGACTCTTTTTGCCATTCCCTGTTCTCCCATTGCTGATTTTCATACTTGACCAGGTTCTTTTGGACAATCCTCTCACCATAAGGATACACTAAATGGGAAAATAAATAAAAGAAGTTGATAAAATGCATTGAGAAGGTTGATTAAGTAGGGAGAATTTGGGACTTTGTTCAGAGCTTTTGACCCCACCAAAGGCCATGGAGATGATGTCCCAGTCACTGAAAGTCTACCAGCAATCCAAAGGCTATCCAATGTAGAAATTCCTTTGGCAATACCCTAAGAGAAAAATTTCCACTTACTGTGGAAAAACCTAGAAGAAACCAACTTAACTAAGAGATCAAAGTTAGATGTTACCAGTAATATGACATCTTGATATCATGTACCTCCTGTTGTGATATACTGTGAAAGGCAAAGCATCACCCCTGTGGTGTCTTCATCAAAATTATGTAATCTCAATTTAATAATGAAAAAACATCAGATAAATGCATGTAGAGAGCATCCTATAAAACAGCTGGCCATGTCTCTTCAAAAGTGTAAGGCCTTGTTGGAAAAATACTGAGACACTACCACAGATTGGAGGTGACCTAACAGACATCACAAAAGTGAAGATAAGCTCGTCCATTGAAACTTGGACCACCAAAGAAGGTTAGTGGGAAAGTAGGTAAAATTCTAATAAGGTCTGATTATTTCCTGGTTTCAAAATTGTTCTATGTTTAAGATATTAACATTAGAGAAAGCTGAATGATTGGTATATGGGATTCCCTGTAGTATTGCAACATTTCAGTAGGTCTAAAGTTATTTCAAAATAAAATGTTAAATAACTGTTTTGATCATTGTTGAAGCCTTAGCACTGTGGAGTGGAGGACCACTGTCTCTTTTGCTTGGATTTCTCCGAACCTTACAGATTATTATTCTTATATCCCCTTATAGAATGTAATTCTTGGCTTCACAGATCTATACTTCTAAAACCTTGAATGCTTCAGCCATTTCTCTCTGCCTATAATCTCAGGATTTCTGCAGGTAATTGTTTTCCTAACAAGGAAAATTTAAGAAGCCTAATCAGTAGTCAGAAGTTGAGTATATGGGCAGCCTTATAGTTAGATCTGTATTAAATTTATATCATATTTCCACTCACTGAGTTTCACTACATTTTCAGGGGTAGAGTTCTTTGTCTTGTTTTTAATGTAGTCAAAGTTGTTGTTTGGACCCTTAGTTCTATCTTTTTTTTAAAAAAATGTTGTTTAAGTTCAATTAGCCAACATATAATACATCATTCTTTTCAGATGTAGTGTTCAATAATTTATCAGTTGCGCGTAACACCCAATGCTCATCACATCACGTGCCTTGGTTTTATCTTGACTTACATTCCTTCCAAGTCATTGCCTCAAGTTCAAGGAACTCAAATTATCTCTTGTCTTGAACTCAAATTCCAGGACCTATAGTTATCTATTGCTCTTTTGGTGCTGATTTGACAGCAAGCTTCAATCTCTATAATACATTATGAGCCCCTTCAAAATGCTCTCCAAAATGAGCCCCTCCAAAAAGGATGAAAATCCTTTTCAGAGGATATTGTCTTTTGATGGATTTTCCAATTGCTTAGGAAATTTTCTGTGTGGGGGGGAGGGGTTCCTTCTATTTTGGACTAGACCTTTTGGCTTCCTTAACTCCATAGGCTCTCCTTTCTGGTCTTTCTCACTGTGAATCAAGCCTCGGGATTGATGTAGTAATAACTTCTTTAATATAATTGCCCTTTATTATTTCTCAGACAAAGCCTTTCATCTGAACTTAGAAGCCTGGAAACTTTTGTCAGAGTTGAAATTCAGGATTTTGTAGCATGATACTCTGTTTTTGGAGATAAACCAACTTTTAGAGATGGAAATCTACCCTTATTTTAGCACCTGCTTAGCACCCATGGAAACCAAATAGTTAATGCATTTTCTTATTTGGAAAGATATTTCTTTGTCTGTTTAATGTGTAGTGGAGAGTGAATGCAATGAGTTTCAAACACCTGAAACAAATTCAAGCTCCATTAATGTTTCTCATCTATACCAACTACCAAATATGATGATTTATGGTACTTAATAGTGTACTAACTTGTTTTATGTCAATGTAAGTCATTTATTGGATGCTATCAGACAAATTGCTCTAAAGCATGGTAATGCATCATAATACATGCAGTTCTCTTCCCCTTCCCCTTGTTTGTGAAAACATGTCAGGAGCACAATTTAAATTAATCAAAATGTTCTGATTTCAGCTTTGATTAGATGTCAGAGTTTTTTATTAATGATAAAGATGATATAAAATATTTCTATTTCTGATCAAGATGATCTCATAATTTAAGATCTAATCTCTTTTTCACTTACCTTTATTTTTAAATGTTAGGAGCAAATTTTTTCCTTGTGTCTTGAAATATTTTTGAAATTCTCATAGGAAAGGAAATTCAAGCTGTACAAAATAAAAGCAAAAACAAAAGCCAGGAGTTCTACAGATATTCTCTGTCTCTCTGTCTCTCTGTCTGTCTGTCTGTCTGTCTCTCTCTCTCATGCACACACACACACACACACAGCGGCCTTTAAAAATATTTCACGTTCAAAAGTAAAATTGAAAAGTTGTGATATCATTGTCTCTAAAAAGATTTATAGAAACAGGAACAGCAAACAGCAATTGTGTTTTTACTGAGATGTATTTGAACTCTGCTCTTCAGTGATTGGCATCTGAAATGGGGGTGGGGGGTCAGGGGGCAGGGGGGACATTCTTATAGATTGAACCCTTAACCTATGGGATCTGATGCTATCTCTAGGTAGATAGTGTGAGAATTGAGTTGAATTACAGGATACCCAACTGGTGTCCAAAAAAAAAAATCCACATGCACACATGTTAGAATTAGGTCCTGGAACGCAAAGACCTTCCTTTGTAGTGTCTTAGTCCATCTAGAGTAAACTCCTTTTGTAGAGGCTTGATCTCAGCAACATAGTCACAGCTCTTCTAATTCCCACAGCTGTGGACTTGTGTACCGTATCATATACTTATATATGTATGTATATACATTCTATTTGACAATATTGCATTGTCTATTACAGTCACTAGCTACATGTGGTCACTTTAGATTACATCTTAATTAATTACAGTTAAATTAAAAATGCATTTTCTTTGTCACACTAGCCCTATTTAAAGTTCTTAATAGCTATATCTGGCTAGCAGTTACTGTGTTAGACAGCATGATACAAAGCATTTCCATCATGGGAGAAAATTCTGTTGGGCAGTGTGCTCTAGGGGCTACTCTGTGGCATTCCAACCTCTCCGTCTGAAAAGCTCCTAGTAGATTCTAATTGTTCTAGAGTTCTTCCTATTGTTCCCGTCTTAATCTCTGCTTTCGCACTTCATAGTCATGCCTCAGGTGGAGGATGCGTAACCTTCTTTTTCATTTTGCTCCTAAATGCTCAGAGACTGTATTGTTGGAACTTATCCAGGCTGCAGTGCTAAGGGATGGAGAGGGTAATGCAACATGAATCTGCTTACAGTGATTTATTTGCCATGAATACTGAGCATGCTTTTGGGACTAGTTGTAAGCCTGCATATGACCCAAAAGAAGCTTCTCAAGTTTGTTTGTTGGATTTTCTTACTCAATGAAAAATTTTTAAAAAATTGACTTCCTTCCGGCTCTTGATTTCATGCAGACATTTGTCCAGTGGTGCTATCTTGGGCCCCTTTAGGCCTATAGCTAGGTTCATTGGTCTTTCTTTTCTTTCCCTCTCCATGGTTTTTACCAGAGTGCTAAGCACAGGATGGGTTTTCATTAAGTACCTTAGAAATAGGTGGATGAAAAATTCCTGTTAAAATGAGCTGACTCTTTCACTGTCTGTCATCCAGGTCATATATATGCATTAGCATTCCATCCTTAGGACTCAGCTTCAAGATAACCTTATAGCGATTTTTTTAGCCTACACTGCTTGTAGATGTGTTGCTTCTGCTCATTTGATGGCAGGGATTTGATAACCTAATGTCCTCTGTCCTTTGCATATGGTTATTCCAGCCTAAGCAATTTTGTCATTGGCCACGTGCCAGCTTCTCTAGGTCTGAAGTATGATGTTACTTTGACATCAAGCTGTGTCTATCAGCTTCCCAAAGGGTAAACTGCCTGATGATTCATAGTTATTCCATTTTTTGGTGCATTATTAGTGAATACGCAGCTAGAAGGTGCTTTTATCTCTATGTTGCATAAACTCATGGTAGGGTGTAGACCCAACACACCACCACTGCCAGCTCAGGAAGCTCTTTCATAATGTACTGGGATTGTCATTTGACCTGTCTTTTCTACTCTAGAAAATGTTAAGTAGTAATCAGTTACTACCTACTCTTTTTAAATTATAAAATATTTCAGCCATAGAGAAAATCTATAACTACATTGTGCATCTTGGGGCAGCCCTGCATTAAAAGTGCAGTGGTGGGGATCCCTGGGTGGCAGAGCGGTTTGGCGCCTGCCTTTGGCCCAGGGCACGATCCTGGAGACCCGGGATCGAATCCCACATCAGGCTCCCAGTGCATGGAGCCTGCTTCTCCCTCTGCCTGTGTCTCTGCCTCTCTCTCTCTCTGTGACTATCATAAATAAATTAAAAAATTAAAAAAAAAAAAGTGCAGTGGTGAGCTTATAAAGGCTCTCAGGTTTCAGATCCCTTTTGTATAGGCCACCATGGAGTTGAAAGATTTTTTTGGCTAGTAAAAAGCTTTATCTCATGCTATTGTCCAAATTTCCCTTTTCAATGATATTTGAGGATTTCTGCATAAAACAGAAGTAGATAAACTCAACAGATGCAAGACTCGGAATAAATAATAAATGTATGCTGCTCCTACCACATACACCATAAATAAACCAACTAGGAAACCAGCTACTTTCTTTCTGGGTTTTGTTTTTGTGTATGTGTTTTTTGGGAAAGGAAACGAGGTTTATAATATATATACCTAAGTAAAATGATTTCCAATACTCAAAGTGAAACATTCATAGATATAGTTGTGTTGAATCATCATATTTTCTTTCTTATTCTTCATCAGTGAATAAAGCCAAAGTTTTGGCCTCCAAGGATGTTCAGCATCTGAGTTTCTTTGCTGCTAAATGAAAAAAAAAAATGTAGGTAACATTCCTATCATTTCTAAGAGAATAATGGGATGGAAATGAAGACAGAAAGCACAGATCCTATTTTCTTGTAATGCCACTAATAATAACTTAGAAGTGGTAGCTAGAGTACAGATGCTGTATAAGCAGAAATAAATCTATACCAAATGGCTTTTAATGCTTGAAAGGTAAAAGTAAGTGCAAAGTTAAAATCAGTTTACTATAAACACCTTCTCCATAGCAACATATTTTGCCAGAGTTCTCCCTGGAGTTTTTTGGCGTATTGCTCAGAAATGCCTCAATAGAATATATCTAATGAGATCTTTCTCATTCATCATTTTCTACTGAGAGATGCTTTTCCAAATGTAGAAATTAAAAAGCATACATTCTTCCAAAGAAATTATTCCAATTCCAATATGAACATTACTAAAAAGTCTTCTCCCAGCATGAGAAGATTATACTGCCTTTTAACTAGGAAATGTGGTTCCAAAATAGCTAATCATTAAAAACCAGAGACAATCCATTTCCATAAAAATATGGTAATTAAAGTGACTGACGTAGAATGATAAGAATCTTAAAGGATAAAACTGCCCTCAGATGCTATTGAGTCAAATTCCCTCCCAAGGTTGAAATCTGTATTATATCTCAGACTGATGGCAGCCTAGCTTTCCTTTAAATACTTCCAGTTTCAAAGAGTTCATGCTTCTGTAAACCAGTTCTTTCTATTGTCAAATGGCTCTCTTACTTAGAAGGTTAATCCTCATGTTGAGGAGAATGTGTCTCCTGAGTCCATCCGCAATTTTTCAGTAAGGTTTTGCCCTTTGAAGCAACATAGAATATTCTCCATTTGTTACTGTGGGAAATGACAGGCTGAGTCTAATCTTGAGGGCTCAGGACACAACTTAGCAGTAGGAGGTGAGGTTGAGATATTCCTGAGTGACTTAGGAGGAGTCAGGGCTAAACCTACGCATGACAAGGGCATGATCTGAATAAGGAAAGACAGATGCTCTGAAACATCCCTCCCTCTAAAAAAGGGTGGTCATTAATTAAGGAGTCTGTGTTGGATAGGTCAGCCAACACATTTGAGTATCTTTCTTTGCAGATGTTTTAAAAATTGTTGTTTTGTGGTTTTATGCTTTGTTGTTGTTAGAAATATCAGGAATACATTAGTAGACCCACTTGGGAGTGTCGGCAACAATGACAGAGACAAATATCATTAACTGTTTTTTGTCCAAGTGTTGTAGTAAACACTTGGGTTAGAAAGGTAGAGGATTTGACAACTGTGGGTTCCATCCAGAATTTTTTATTATCTTTTTTGTGTGTAGTTCATACTTTTCAGAACTGTTAGCACCCTGTGGTGCTGACATAATATATCCCTTTTGAGGCTTTGCTTTTTCTGGCTAGGCTTCAAACCAAGGCCTAATAGCAGCTTTATTTACATAGATAGGCACCAGTTGTGTCATTTCTGTCTTTTTTTACTGCTACTCTTTGTGAAAAAAAAATTATTTTTCAATTAAAACTCCACTCATAAGCATATGTATACTAGTTTTTGTTTGTGTTTTTGACTGATTATGCTTGCACACAGCCTCTTCCTTCCCATGACAATTGTCTTCTCTATCCTTACATGCAGATTAAGGACCAGCATTGAAGGATAAGAGACTTCCTAAGTGTTTCTGCTGCTTGAACCCTTTTTGTAAGATGCCAAGTAACAGAACATAACCTTTCTTCCAACCCACCCCAACCAGCCCACACATACCCAACTCTTTCTCAGCATCCAGCTGTGAGATAATTTTTTCCAGCTTTACCGATAAACAAAACTTTAAAATACTTGAAGTATACAACTTCATTTGATATATGTGTATATTGTGAAAGGATTCCTCCCATCAAGTTAATTAACACATCCATCACGTCACATATTTACCCTTTGTGTATGTGAGGCAATATTTACATTCTACGCTCAGCAGATTTCAATTATATAATACCCTGTTTTCAACTACAGTCACCATGTCAAATGTTAGATCCTTAGACCTTATTCATTTTAGAACTGAAAGCTTATACACTTGTACTATTCTCAACCTATTTTCTCCAAGCCTAGCCCCTCACAACCACTTTATACTATATCTATAAGGTGTGGGGTTTTTTTTTTAAGATTCTACTTCTAAGTGATATCATGGAATATTTGTATTTGTCTGGCATATTTCACTTAGCATAAATGCCCTCAACACAGGTAACAGAATTTCCTTCCTTTAAAGGTGAATAATTTTACATGCCATATTTTCTTGTTTCATTATCCATTGGTGGACACTTAGATTGTTTCCATACCTTGGCCATTGTGAAAAAGATGCAATTAATGAACATGGTAGTACAGATACTTTTTCCAAGTAATGGTTTTACTTCCTTTGGGTATATATGAGAATCTCCAGAATGGAGATTGCTGGATCATATGGTAATTCTATTTTTAACTTCCAGAGGAACCTCAATCCTGTTGTCCATAGTAGTTGCACTAGTTTACATTTCCACCAACATATAACAAACAGTTCCCTCTCTTTCACATCCTTGCCAGCATTGGTTGTCTTGTCTTTTTGATAATACCCATCCTGTCAGATGTAAGGTGATGTTTCTTTTTTTTTTTAAGGTGATGTTTCATTGTGGTTTTGATTTGCATTTTTCTGATGATATCTCATGATTAGTGACGTTGAGCACTTTTCATGTGTTTGTTGGCCATTTGCATGCCTTCTTTGGAAAGATATCTATTCAAGTTCCTTTGCCTATGTTTTTAATTGGGTTGTTTTTTTGTTGTTGTTGTTGTTTTTGTTTTGTTTTGTTTTGTTTTGCTACTGAGTTGTGTGTGTTCCTTGTATATTTTAGATATTAACCCTGTTCAGATTTGTGGTTTGCAAATATTTTCTCCCATGCAGTGGATTGTCTTTTCATTGTGTTGATGATTTCCTTTGCTGAGCAGAAACTTTTTAGTTTGATGTGGTCCCACTTGTTTACTTTTGCTTTTGTTTGCTTTGCTTTTGATGCCAAATCCAAAATATCACTGCAAAACCTATGTCAAGGAGCTTACTCCCCAGATTTTCTTCAAGGTGTTTTATGGTTTCAGGCCTCAAGTTCAAGCCTTTAATCCCTTTTGAATTGATTTCTGTGTAAGAGAAGGGTCCAGTTTCATTCTTTTGCACATCACAATCCAATTTTCCCAACACTGCTTATTGAAGAGACTCTTCTTTCCTCAATGTATATTCTTGGTTCTTTGTCAAAACTTAATTGACTATGTGTACATGGGATTATTTTGAGGTTTTCTATTCTTCTTTTATGGCAGTACCATACTATTTTGATTACTATGACTTTGTAATATAGTTTAAAATCAAGAACTGTGATGCCTCCAGTTTTGTTCTTCTTTCTCAAAATTGCTTTGGTTATTTGAGGCCTTTTGAGGTTCCATACAAATTCTATTTTTTTATTTTTATGAAAAATGATGTTGAAATTTTGATAGAGATCTCACTGAATCTATAGATCACTTTTGATCTAAATTGTGATTTATGGTGCCAAGTTCAAGAGTGGTGGGGTAATACATTCACGGCAAGATTTAAATGAACCATTTAAATTCAGAAATTATTGAGAATTCCATAGAGCTAACATTTAAATGTTGATTTATTGCATCCCTAAAGCAAAGGCAAAAACAGAGTTTAGATTTTGTCTCTTGATCAGAAAATGAAGCTTACAGTCTGCTTTTTAATATTAAGTATTGTTACAACTATAATAGCATGTAGGCTTTTCTCTCCTCTTTTCTACTTGTCAATACCTGTTAGACCTGCTCTACTATGTGTATTTTTCACTATATTAAAAGGATTATAGGTTATACTTTCACATATAATAGGTAGTAGCTATATTTATAAAAAATCTTGTTAACTCTGCAGTTAGACAGCTGTCAGCCTACATTCAGTATTGTTCTGTGAAACATCTGAGGGATGACTTGATATTAGGCATTTAATACTTTAGTATAAAAGGTTTATACAGTTTTCACTGAGCCATTTAATTCTTTTTTTTTTTTAATTCTCTTTCCAAGTTAGAATTTGACTCCTTTAGATTACACATTCTTTAAGCTTCTGTAATTACCAGATGACCAGACATGCATTCAGGAATATCTTTTCCATTGCTTGGTATATTCTGGGAACTGTGATCAAAAAGGATACCAGGGACAACTGGATGGCTCAGTGCATGAGCATCTGCCTTCACTCAAGGTGTGATCCTGGGGTCCTGGGATTGAGTCCCACATTGGGCTCCTGAAGGAAGCCTGCTTCTCCCTCTGCCTATGTCTCTGCCTCTCTATCTTTCTGTCTCTCATGAATAAATAAAATATTTTTAAGAAAAGACACCAAATTTATGTTGCTTTTTAGTTTATGGGATAATTTTAATTTCTCATCAATTAGGATTTAATAGATCCTCTGAGCACAATAACCAGCTCAACTCACTTTCTATAACTATTTTTATTTTTTTTAAGATTTTATTTATTTATTCATGATAGACAGAGAGAGAGAGAGAGAGAGAGAGAGAGAGAGGCAGAGACACAGGCAGAGAGAGAAGCAGGCTCCATGCCAGGAGCCCGATGCGGGACTCGATCCGGGGTCTCCAGGATCACACCCTGGGCCAAAGGCAGGCGCTAAACTGCTGAGCCACCCAGGGATCCCCTACAACTATCTTTAAATAAATACATATCCTCATGTTCATACCAAAAATATTTATGCATATGTCTGATACCTCCCCCAGCTTTCTCATGGTTAAAGACCATGTCAACATTTATCTTGGTGTCTCTAGTGTCTAGCAGGGTGAAAGGCACAGGGCAAGCATGCAGTTGATGTTTGTTGAATAAACCAATCCATTTTGAAGCAATCCTGTGCCTTTGACAATTATATATATTAGATTTGAAGGATAATTGCCTGAGCTTATTTGGTTTTCTGAAGCACTCTTCTATTATCCCATTTATTTGGAGGGTGATGTATTCGCTCGTTTCATATTGACAAACAATTCTCAAGTTTCTTCATAAAATATTTTTCCTGTCCTATCCTACCTACCTTTCTCCATTATTGTGACAACTGTAAATAATCTATCATTTTTTGAAATCTGGCCAGAACAATAATCTATGCATCCATTCCTACCTAAAATGTCAAAGGCTATCTGTCTTGATTTAAAAGAACTACCATTCTAATCTGCTGCCAGCTATCATTTTCATAATTGTTATTAAAAAGAGTCTTTGAGCACTAGTGTCTATTTTATTGTGGCATTCAGAAGGAGCAAGAGGCCAATTGTAATAATCTTTGCTTTTATAACATATATCCAGATCTATCTGCCTTACATGACAAAATCCTCTTACTTAGTGGCAACTCTTTGTCTTCTAAATCTACATTAACACTAGTGTTGCATTTGACAGAACAGAGTCACATTTTCAGATGGCATCATTTTACTATTCAAGCTTTGTGCAGAATTTTCTCCTGACATGAATTATCGTGAATGTTTACTTCCTGACAAAGAAATACAATCTCATTGTCTAAGAATTTACTCAGTGGACAGACTACAGAACAGTAGAAACATCAGCCTTATACAGTGTTTTTCATGCTTAAAATGTAGCCCAGGAGTCTACAAATAAATAAAACAGCAGCTGTCCACTGACCCAGCAGGCAGAGTGCACCAGACATAATACAGTCAGCAATAGCCCAAAACCTTGAGAATATTGTTTATTTTAAGTAGTTAGCTCTCAGTTGTTCCTGGTAATGGGAGGCAAAGAGAACATGGGTCACTGAGTTGAGAATATAACTTTAAAAGATTCATATTTACCATTAGTTTGAAATGTGCTCCAACTGTATTATTTTTCTATAGTTATTTTCAAATCGGAAAACTAATATTTTAGTTTTTGTGTTTCTCTTCACTGCTAAAGAACTTAAATCTAAGGCTTACAATTAATAATTATGGAAATGATCAGAGTAGTAATAGTTGGGGAAAGCAGCGGCAACTGATGTTGAAGATGAGCATCACTTTAGGTTTATCAAGCCAATTCCCAATTTCAATAGTGGTATTAGTTTCCTATTGCTACTCTAACAAATTACCTTAAAAATTGGTGGCTTAAACAATAAGAAATTACTATATCACAGTTCTAGAGGTCAGAAGTCCTACATGATTCCTATTGGGACAAAAACCAAAGTGTTCGCAGGGCTACATTTCTTATTGGCTCCTCTAAGGAAGTTTCTTTGCCATTTTCAGCCTCTAGAGGCAGCCCATATTCCTGAACTTATGGCCCTTTCCTTCATCTTTAAAGCTAGCAATAGTAGGTTAAGCCTGTTTCATATAACATCATTCGGACCTCCTCTTCTGTCCACCTTTCCACTTTTAAGAACTCTTGATTACATTGAGACAGCCCAGGTTACCCAGGATAGTCTATCTTCATCTGATTAGCAACCTTAATTCCACCTGCAACCTTGATTTCCCTCTGTCATGTACTCTAACATATTCACGGGTTCTAAGGATTAGCACATGGATTTGGGGTCCATTATTCCACCTACCATAATAATAAAATAAAAATTACATTTTAAACCACACATGTCCTTTTTATTTTTATCTTTTCTAATATATTATCTTTTCACTAGTTGAACCCTAGCTTTCATTTCGCTATTGAGGAAAGTAGAAATTTTCAAGAGCTTTAAAAAACAGCTTTTTAAAAATCTGCCTTCTGATATTCAAAGATAGGTTACAAAAATATGGAGAGAAGGTGGCATGAAGTCATGGAGGGAGGTATAGGGAGCCAAACTCAAGTGTCATCAACTATAAGGACCACTGAACTCTTAAGAAGGACATAGATTTGGATTACACCAATCTCAGATGGTCAGGGGATCTGGCCCAGTGACCAGAGTAGCCAAGGAATATTGTGCCTAAGGATTCTGCTCTGACAGGAGATTTTGTGAGATGCATCCTTCCCTGTACACTTAATATTATCAAAGTGAAAAAGAGAAGGAGCTAATGAAATCGAGCATCTTATCCAGAAGAGACCGAGCCTTACACAAAAGGATTAATTGGATTATTCTAACAATCTATGATTTAAATTAAACAATAATAAAGAGCATTTGAAACCTATCATAAACCATCAAATTAGTTAGGGACAAAACAACAATGGTTAGATTTCTGGTCACTTTACATTCACATGTGCAGAGAAAAATGTATCTCCTTTAAGTCTCCAGAACTGATGTAATCTTTATCCCAAATCCCTATCTACTGGTTATTGGGGAGGGTGGTAGGCTGAGGATGAGACAAGTTAATTTTAGATCTATTTGTTAAAACCTCACCTGCTTTAATAATATAAGCAGTGTCTCTCTGGAGAATAAAATTCTCTGTGTTCTCATTTCTTAATTCTTCAGTTCCTTTCTCAACTTTTTTTCAAGATCGTGTCTACTCTAGAGGGAGAGGAACAATTTATTGTGCCTGCTTCTCTGTTCTCCAGGAAAACAGCCCCATTTTCTCTAATTGAAGTGTGGCCTACTGGCCTCTGATGCCATACACTGTGTTTCGTCACTTTGCACTACATACTGTTGGCCGAAATAATGCTCAAGGGAAGCAATAGCCATATCTCTCTTCTTGAGTCCACTTTATCCCTCAGATTGTATTGATTACAGATACCTGAGTCTCTTTTGTTGAGACTCTAGAGCCAGAACCCCAATATCTAGGAAACGGTCATGTGTTTTTCATTTCAGTAGGTACAATGGGTAATTTCACGGGCTTTCAACTAAATATCTGTATCCCATTGGAACTAAGGGAAGTTTAGGAGTTCTAGCTAAAACCCTCCTGTCACTGCCCATACTGTTATGCTCCTTAACTTGTTTGATAGGCAACAAGTTGGTACACAATACACTATACAAAATTATTCTTAGATGCCTTTAAATAGGGATCGAGAAAGGGCCTTCTGCCCTTGGGTCTTCTCTCACATATCTTACCCTCACCCACAGCAGTAATCCTAGTTGGAGGAAATAGGAATACACATCTGCTACTCCATTTATCCTCTTTCTGTTACCTTTCTTCTTCTCACTGTCCTTAAGAGTTTTAACTACAATGGCTTTCTTTTTTCAAGCAGCATCCTCTTGACTTATAAGCTTATAACAAGAGTCTCTCAAATTAAATGCAGTTAATAACAACTAGCCAAAAAAAAAAAAAAGCAAATTTGGTACATGGAGAAATGTTACACTAATACAATGGCAAAATATACAGTTGAACATTATAAACTACTCTAAAGAGCTCACTGAACTTTGCCAGGTCTCCTTCTCTCTCATTTTCTCTCCTTTTTCTATCCATATTATTTTCTTCTCTGGTAATGTCAGTTCAATTCTTTATCAGTGTGAACCTTCTTCCACCACATGCTGGTGAATATGACATCTATCCCATTCATCATGATCATCATGCTGGGAAACACAGCCTCCTTTACTCAGCAGCTGAGTTTTATATTTTACAACATCTTCCACCAAGAAATACTGATTCATAGTTTCACTTAAAAATCTAGGGAACATCCTTGGTCTGGCTTTGGTTAAATATATCCACTGTATTTAAAATGTGGTGAGGGGGAGAGTCCAATACTAGCATGGCTATCAGGAATCCATTCCTCTAATGTGGAGCCAATCCCAGAGAAGGGAAAACCACTGTGAGAGAAGTTAACTTAAGATCCCTTCCATCATTTAAAAGTTTGGATGCCCTTGGTCCCAGTTCCCTCATAGAATCAAAAGACCTTTTGAAGACTCTGCTTCTCAAAAGTGTTTAACTCATTTATCCTACTTGCATGAGAAATGGAAACAGCTGATAAAATAGAATGCTAGTAAACATTACTCACCTCTCATCTTCCAGCCAAATATGGTTATGCTCAGTAGGTCTATTCATGAAGGAGGGCTTCACTGGATGGTCAGCATGAAGTGAATGTCCAAAGGGGCATCAACCATGGGCTATTTTATTATCTTACCACAAGTTCCTTAGAATTGTGGAGCTAGTATAGTGGAAGTTATTCAGTGTAACAGACAGTGAAGAAAGTTGTTCCAGTTCTCAAATACTAGAAATATTCATCAGGCCATTGTAAATACTCTGTATCAGTGATTCTCAAAGAGTAATACCCCAATCAGCAATTTCAGCATCATGTAGGTACTTATTAGAAATGCAAAGTGGGGGGACCCTATCCGTAATCTCCTGGATCAGGAACTCTGGGGAAGCAATCTGTTTTTCTTTTTTTTTTTTTTTTTTTTTTTTAGATTTTATTTATTTATTCATGAGAGACACAGAGAGAGAGAGAGAGGCAGAGACACAGGCAGAGGGAAAAGCAGGCTCCATGCAGGGAGCCCGATGTGGGACTTGATCCAGGGACCCCGGAATCAAGCCCTGGGCCAAAGGCAGATGCTCAACCGCTGAGCCACCCAGGCATCCCAGCAATCTGTTTTAATAAACCCTCCAGCTGATTCTGATGTCTGCTAACATTTGAGAACTACTGCTCTTTATGTCTATAAGTGGATCAGATAAGACGTATTTTCCACTGGAATATACCTGCTTGAGAAGTGAGAGCTATTGTCCTTAGTAATATAGCATTTTGCAGATCTTTTCCTGATTATTTGCTATCCTCAAATACACTGCTTCCAGTTACATTGATAAGAATTCTGGCATGCAAAGATTATCTTAGAAATTTAAATTTGACTTTCTAAGGTACATTTGAAGAACTAGTCAAAAAAAAAAAAAAGAAATAGTCAAAAACTTCAATTAGCCCCTATTTGCTTCTCTTTTTGATTGGCAGGTGTCCATTATTGGAGATTGTGTTATTATTGGAGTATGATAGTGACCGTGTCTCTCTAGCATTTTACTATAATAGTATTATTAGCTTATGGTAATAACATTATTGTTGAAATACTATTGAATAATATTTCTGGCTACTTCTTCCTTAAAACCAGTGCTCTTTTGGGTGTTCTTCACTGTTTTATTCTATAGTTGTCATTTTTTAAATCAGAATTTATCATCATATCTTTGTTATGTAATGTCTTGCATTCATACTGATTTCTAGAAAGAAATGGTGTACTTGAGCATGTTGGAAGACATACTTCGCTGTTTCTTCTTTTTTTTAAAGATTTTTATTTATTTATTCACGAGAGACAGAGATACGGGGGGCAGGGGGCAGAGACACAGGCAGAGGAAGAAGCAGGCTCCATGCAGGGAGCCCAACATGGACTCGATTCTGGGTCTCCAAGATCACGCCGCGGGCGTGGCACTAAACCACTGAGCCACTTGGGCTGCCTCATTGTTTCTTCTCTTATATTTGGTCTCTTACTTCAGATGATTTCCTTAGTTATTTAAAAATCTGTATTCATTATTTTCACATGAATAAATGATTCTCAGTGGTAGTATAGGAAAATTTTAAAGATTTATTTATTTATTTATTTATTTATTTATTTATTTATTTAAGAGCGAGCAGAAGGAAGGGGCAGAGAGAGAGGGAGAGAAAGTCTTAAGCAGACTTCGTGCTGAGCAAAGTGGGGTTCAACCCTGAGATCACAACTTAGGCTAAAACCAAGAGTTGGACCTTAAACAACTGTACCACCTAGGTAGGCTCTCTGAAAAATTTTAAATATATAGGAATATCTAGTCTTCAAGCTCAATTAAATTAGAATAATTAGTTGTTGGGATATTATTATTGAGAATATTATAATTTAACAATACCCAAATGATGACAATGTATAGATAAGATTGAGAATCACCAATATGTATTTTTCTTCAGATCCACGTTCCTTATTCTTCAGAACATTGTTTCCAAGCTGGCATCATAGATTCTATTTTGTGTATGTTGCTAATGGATATTTTCTAGATCTGGATGATATCAGCAATATGGGTAAGATCAAGATTATGATTAATATAAGGTGCTTCCACCTATTTTTAACTTGATGCATAATGGCATCCATCAATTTCTCATAGGGCATATTTCAGAAGTATGAGAAATCTTCTGACCACAACATCAAACATGCCATTTACCCACTAGTCCTGAATCTGGTGTTTAGCTGGCCAGATTCCCTTCCTTCCTTACACATAATAAGCAACCCTCCTGAAACAAGGTATTGATCACAAAAGAGCTTTTCCTTTTATTGACCTTGTGAATATTATATTACTCCTGAGAATGAAAGTAAATTGTAGATGTCTTGGATCTCTATTTATAGCATGTATTTCAGTAAGTTCATGGAAGGTACATAATGGGTGTGCAATAAATTGTTGCAGGGGTAGTTTAATGGTTGATACATGCCAATATTGAAATCATTTTGAAATAAAGATACTTGATTCCATGAAGATAACCTTTTTTAACCTATTGTTTTTGTTATTTGTATAAATCCATTTGAATTAGAAACATGGAAAAATAGTATCTGAATACTTTTTGACGAACACTAATAAAACTTACTGATGATATTAGCAATTCATTTTAACTTCCAGATGTCGGTTTCCATAACTCTAAAATGATGATCCTCCAAAATTTCTGTAGAAGTTCTTCTGCTTTTCTTATACTACTGTGGCTCTCTTTCCCTCCACTCCAGACATTATAAATAAAGTTGAATTATCTCGGAACCTTCCTTTCAAAAAGAGGCAAGTTGGAATGAGTTGTGGATTTAAGAGTAGATAGCTGTGTTACTTTGTACTGGTTGCCTGTGTTCTAAGACCTCAATTTTGGGGGTTAAGTAGAAGGAATGGACAAGATGATTCCTAGTCCTAGAAGCCAGAATGGATTTGGGTGATAGGACGCAGCCAGGGTCAAAATATGGTGCAATGTTTCTTTGCGAAGAAGGGAAAGGCAAATCATAGTACCATGTCATAAACTCAGTGAGTTTACTGGTCTGGGTTTGATTAAATATCCACTAACTAGAAGTTCAGAAACTAGTAGAATGTTGAAAAAGATGACTTTGAAAAAAGAAATAGGGGTAACTCAGGTCAAATGAGATTAAATACTAATATGAAGACTAAGCGAAGATCCTGGTACTTATTGTAATGCTGTGAGATTTGGAGACAGACATAAATGGACAAGGTTTTACCATTGGTGTGTGTGCCTCTTATCTTTACACAGTTAAGCTATGTACAGTAAAGTTTACAAATTTCAGGTATACCTCTTGGTTGATTTTTACACATGTATGTTTCCATTCACCCGTTTAAGCATCTCTCAGACCAAGATTTCACCTCAGGAGTTTCCCTTATGCTCCTTAGCAGCCAATAACACTCTCCTCAGGGTTAATAACTATTCTGATTTCTATCTAAATAGATTAGATTTCCATGTTATTGAACTTCATATAAATGGGATCACACAATATGTATTCGTTTGTGTCCGACTTTTTTCCCTCAACAAAATTTTTCTGAGCTTTGCCCATGCTGCTGTGTATAATAGTAGTTTGTATGTTTTTGTTGCTGAGTTGTAGAAGTATTGTGCAGTTTGTTTATTCAGTTTTCTGCTGGTGTACATATGAGTTGTTTTTACTTTTTGACTATTAAGTTTTGAATAAAACTGCTATGAATATTTTTACACATGAATTTGAGTAGATATACGCTTTGTTTCTCTTGGAGAGGAATGGAACTGCTGGCACAATTGCTAGCTTATATTTATCTTTAATAGATTTAACCAAATAGTTCTCCTAAGTAATTGGACTAATTTACATTTCCACTATCAACACATGAGAGTTTAGTTATTTAATATCCTTGCCATTATTTATGTCTGTCAGTTATTTTAGTGTTAATCCTTCCTGTGGATATACAGTGCTCTAATTATGGTTTTATTTGCAGTTCCCTGGTGACTATTGATGTTGACCAACTTTTCAATGTTTATCCGCCATATAGATATTTTATATATTGGTGGCTTAATGTCTTCTTGCTATCATTTTAAATTGTATTTTTGTATTTTTCTTGCTGTGTAGGATTTTTTAATGTATGCTAGACAAGTCATTTGTCAGATTACCATTTCTCTGTGTCTTGCATATTTGCATTCTTAATGATGACTTTTGCTCATCAGAAGGGCTTTATTTTAATGAAGGTTAATCTGTAAATGCTTACTTTTCTGTTTCAGAAATATTTGACTACTCTAATATTATGATGATATATTTTCTTCTAGAAGCTTTATTATTTTCACTTTTATTTTTTTAAAGATTTTATTTATTCATGAGAGACAGAGAGAGAAAGAGAGAGAGAGAGAGACAGAGACAGGCAGAGGGAGAAGCAGGCTCCACGCAGAGAGCCCAATGTGGGACTTGATCCCGCGGCTCCAGGACCATGCCCTGGGCCAAAGTCAGGCACCAAACCACTGAGCTACCCAGAGATCCCCTTATTTTCACTTTTAGATCCATGGTTCAATTTGAATTAATTTTTTGTTTATGGTTTGAGTTAGAGGTCAAGACTTTTTTTTTCCATATGGATATCTATTTGTTATAGAGTCATTGCTTGAAAGAGCCATTCTGACCCTAACACACACTAAAGTATTGTAGCACAGTGGTTAAAAATAAAGTTATCCTCTATATGTGGATCAATTTTTGGAATCACTATTCCAATTCTTATTGTATATTTGTTTATCTATACACCAACATCACACTAACATCATTATTGTAGATTTATAATAAATATTAGAAATTGATAAACTTCCTCAACCAAATTCATCTTCTTCAAAATTATCTTGGCTATACTATTATTTTTGTGTGTGCATTTAAGTTTATAACTTACATTTTATTAACTTACAGATACACCTTTTCTGAGATCTTATACATACACCCTTTCTGGGGTCTTAATTAATATACATTAAAACTATAAATTTAGGGGCAATTGGTATCTAAAATATTGAATCTTTCAATTGTCTAACATAAAACATCTTTAGTTATTCATTTACTATTTATTTTATTTTTTTCAAAGATTTATCCATTAGACAGAGTGGGGAGGTAGGGGTAGAGAGAGAGATTGGTTCCAGAGAGATTGGTTCCAACCAATCTTCAAGCAGACTGCCCACCCAGTGCAGAGCCTGACATGGGGTTTGATCCTATGACTCATGAGATTATAACCTGAGCCAAAACCAGGAATCAGACACTCAGTTGACTGAGCTACAGGTTCCCTTATTTTATTTTTACATTTTAATTCCAGTATAATTAATGTACAGTGTTGTATTAGTTTCAAGTATACAATATAATGATTCAACAATTCTATACACTCCTCAGTGCTCATCACAATAAGTGTATTCTTAATCCCCTTCACCTATTTCATACATTCTCCACCCCCCATCTCCTCTCTAGTAACTATTGTTAAGAGTCTGTTTTTTGGTTTGTCTCTTTTTTTCTTTGTTTGTTTAATTTCTTAAATTCCATATATGAGTGAAATCAATGGTATTTGTTTTTCTCTGACTTATTTTACTATACCCTGTGGATTCATCCATGTTTTTGCAAATGGCAAGATTCCATTCTGTTTTAATGGCTGACTATTATTCTATAGTATAAATATACCATATCTTCTTTATCCATTGATGGACACTTTGGTTGCTTCAATAATTTGGCTATTGTAAATAATACTGCAATAAGGATGGGTCCATAATTCTTTTCAAATTAGTGTTTTTGTATTCTTTGGATAAATACTTGGAAGTGGAATTACTGGATCATATAGTAATACAATTTTTATTTTTTGAGAAACCTTTATATTAGCTTCCCAGAATGGCTGCATCAATTTGCATTATCACCAACAGTGCCAGAGGGTTCCTTTTTCTCCACATCCTCACCAATACTTGTAGTTCTTGTGTTTTTTATTTTAGCTATGCTAGCAGGTGTGAAGTAATATTTCATTGTGGTTTTGATTTGCATTTCCCTGCCCATTAGTGACGTTGAACATCTTTTCATGTGTTTATTGCCCATTTGTGCATCTTCTTTAGAGAAATGTCTGTTCATCTCTTAATGCTGGAATCAGAATGAATTTGGAAGCTTTCCTTCCTCTTATGTTTATAATAGTTTCAGAATAGTAGGTATTATCTCTTCTTTAAATGTTTGAGAAAATTCACCTGTGAAGCTTTCTGGGCTTGGACCTTTGTTTATTGGGAGTTTTTTGATAACTAATTTAATATCATTTCTGGTAATCAGTCTGTTCAAGTTTTCCATTTCTTTTTGATTCAGTTTTGGAAGGTTAATGTTTCTGGGAATTTATCCATTTATTTTAGGTTGTCCAGTTTGTTGGCATTTAACTTTTCATAATATTCTCTTAACATCTTCTATCATGTTAGTTATTTCTCCACTTTCATTTTTTTTTCTTTTTTTAAGATCTATTTATTTATTTGAGAGAAAGAGCAAGAGAGAGGGTGCACAGGAGTACAAGCACATTTGGAGGGATGGGCAGAGGGAGAGAGAATCTCAAGCAGAATTCCCGAGAAGCCTGAGGTGGGGGGCTTGACCTCATGACCTTGAGATCATGACTTGAGCCAAAACCAAGAGTCAGATGCTCAACCAACTGAGCCATCCAGGTGCCCCTCTCTGCTTTCATTTCGGATTTTATTTATTTACATCCTCTCTCTGTTTCTCTCTCTCTTTTTCTTTTTTTTTATGAGTCTGCCTAAAGGTTTATCAATTTTGTTGATCTTTTCAAAGAACCAGCTCCTTGTTTTACTGATCTATTTGCTGTTTATTTGTTTCCATTTTGTTTATTTCTGCTGTAATGTTTATTATTTCCTTCCTTCTACTGGTTTTAGGTTTTGATTATCCTTTTTCTAACTTGTTTAAGTGTAAGATTAAATTGCTTTTTTTGAGATTTTTCTTGCTTCTTGAGGTAGGCTTGGATTGCTATGAACTTTGCTCTTAGAACTGCTTTTGTTGCTATTTTGGATTATTGTATTTTCTTTTTCGTTTCTCCATGTTTTTTATTTCTTCTTCAAATTTCTTAGTTGACTCATTCATTATTTATTTTTTAATTTGAGAGACAGAGTGAATGAGTGGTGGGGAGGGGCAGAGGGAGAGAAAAAGAGAAATTGACACTCTGCTGAGCAGGGTGCCTTGTGTGGGGCTCAATCCCAGAACCCTGAGATCGTGACCTGAGCCAAAGGCAGACGCTTAACTGACTGAGTCACCCAGGCATCCCTCATTCACTGTTTAGTATCATGTTATTTAACCTCCATGTTTTTGTGCTCTTTCCAGATTTTTACTTGTGGTTGATTTCTAGTTTCATTGCATTGTGGTCAGAAAAGATGTATTGTATGACTACAGTCTTTTTGAAGTTGTTGAAACTTCTTTTTTTTTAAAGATTTTATTTATTTATTTATTTGAGAAAGAGAGAGAGACCATGAGCAGTGGGGAAGAATAGAGAGAGAAGGAGAAGCAGACTCCCCACTGAGCAGCGACCCCGATGCAAGGCTGGATCCCAGGACCCTGACATCATAACCTGAGCCAAAGGCAGGTGCTTAACCAACTGCTTGAGACTTCTTTTGTGGCCTAAAATGTGATTTATTCTGGAGAAATTTCCATGTGCACTTGAAAAGAATGTGTATTCCATCATTTTAGGATGGAGTGTTCTGAATATATCAGATACATTTAATTCAGTGTGTCATTCACATGACAATATTTCCTTATTGCTTTTTTGTTTGGATGATCTATCTACTGATATAAATGGGATATTAAAGTGCCCTACTATTATTGTATTGCTGTCTATTAATTCCTTTATGTTTGTTATTAACTGCTTTATGTATTTGGATGCTCCCATGTTGGATACATAAATACTTAAAATTGTTTTATCTTCTTGTTGGATTTTCCCCTTTATGATTCTTTAGTGTCCTTTGTCTCTTGTTACAGTCTTTGGTTTAAATTTTATTATGTTTGATACAAGCATCGATACCCCACCTTTCTATTCATGTCCATTTTCATGATAAATGCTTTCCCTTCCTTCCCTTTCAATCTTCATGTGGAATGAGTCTCTTACAGGCAACATGTAGATAGGTCTTGCTTTTTTATCCATGTTGTCACATGATGTCTTTTGATTGGAGTGTTTAGTCCATTTACATTCAGAATAATTATATGTGGATTTTTAAGCTATGTACAGTAAAGTTTACAAATTTTTAAATAGATACGTACTTATTGCCATTTGTTACTTGTTTTGTAGTTGTTTCTATAGTTCTACTCTGTTCTTTCATCCCTTGCTCTCCTCTCTCCTGCTTTGCTGGCTTTCTTTAGTGATATACTTGGATTCCTCTTCATTTATTTTTTGCCTATTCCTGTTTTTATTTGTAGTTACCATTATGTTTATACCTAACATCTTATGCGTATAGCAGTCTATATTAAGTTGATGGTTGCTTAAGTTTGAACCCATTCTAAAAGCATTAAATTTTTACTCTTCTCCTCCCACACCCACCATATTTTAGGCATATGGTGTTATACTTTACAACCTTTTATTTTGTGAATCCCTTAAATGATTTTTATAGATGTAATTAATTTTACGACTTTTGTGCTTCCAACTTTTCTTACTCCTGCTTATGATCTTATCTTTCCACTCAAAGAATCCCCTTTAACATTTCTTGTAGGGCTGCTTTAGTGGTGATGAATTCCTTTACCTTTTGTTTGTCTGTGAAACTTTATCTCTCCCATTCTGAATAATAGCCTTGCTGGTTAGAGTATTCTTGGTTGCAGGTGGTTTTAGTTTTTCTGTTTTTTTCTTTCAGTGCTTTTAATATATTATACTACTTCCTTATGGCCTGCAAATTTATGTTGAAAAATCAGATGATAGTCCTAAGGGATTTCCCTTGTATCATGTTTTCTTTTACTGCCTTTAAAAGTCTCTACCACTACTTTTTGCCATTTTAATTTAGATGCATCTTGTCATGGAACTCCTTGGGTTGATTTTCTTGGGGACTCTATGTACCTCCCTATAATGTTAATGTTAATATGCTTGATGGTATTTTTGGGTCCCTTAATCTATATTTATTTTTCATTATTCTTTTTCCTCTCTCCTGTTCAGCTTTATTACTTTCCATTACTCTGCCCTTCAGGTCACTGGTTCATTCTTCTGCTTCTCATTCTACCATCGATTACTTTAAGTGTATTTTTTTAAGTGTATTTTTAATTTTAGTTATTGAATTTTTCATCTTTGAATGGTCCTTTTCTTTGTATTTCTGGAGATATTTGTGAATGGTATTTTTTAGAATTTCAGTATCATATTCAGTTGTTTCAATATCATTTTAAAAATATGGTCCCTTTGTTAAAAATGGAAATTTTTATTTTTTTCTTATTATAAACATAATACATGTTTGCTGTAGAAATTATTAAAATCACAGAAGGGTGGGAAACCATCTTAAGATGATTCTCAGTAGTCTCTGCCTTCTAATAGTCAAGCCCTTGAGTAAGGGCAGGACTTGTGCTTTGCTTCTAATCAGTAGAGTATAGCAAAAATGAAAGATTTCATTCCCGTGACTATGTTACATTCCATAAAAGTCTGTTTTTTCTCCTAACAAACAAAAATCCAGGACCAGACTGCTTCACTGGTGAATTCTGTTGTCGTTTTGGCCCCGATTTCATTTATTCCTGCTCTAATATTTCTTTCTACTATCTTCAGGCTTCATTTGTTCTTATTTTTCTATACTTTGAGGTTTTAAGTTAGTTTGAGACTTCTCTTGTTTCTTGAGGTAGGCATTTTTAGCTATGAACTTCCCTCTTAGAACTACTTTTGCTACCTGCTATAAATTTTGTTATGTTGCTTTCCCATTGTCATTTATCTCAAGATATTTTTTCTTTTTCTCTCTCTTTTTAAATATTTATTTATTTTTTCATGAGACACAGAGAGAGAGGCAGAGACATAAGCGGAGGGAAGAGCAGGCTCCCTGTAGGGAGCCTGATGCAGGACTCAATCCTAGGACCCTAAGATCACAACCCAAGCCAAAGGCAGCCACTCAACCACTGATCCACCCCAGTGTCCTTTTTATTTCTCTTTTAATTTATTCTTTTACTCATTACTTGTTTAGTGACCTGTTGTTTAATCTCAGTTTTATTCATATAATTAATTTATAGCTTCATACCTTTGTGGTAATATAGATGCTTCATATGACTTTATTCTTCTCACATTTATTAAGACTTGTTTTGTGACCTAACATATGATCTATATCAGAAAACATTCCAGGTGTACTTAAGAATAATGTGTGTTGTCTTGGTTTTAGATGGAATATACTATAAATACATGCTAAGTCCATCTGGTCTGATGTGTCATTTAAGGCTGATATTTCCTTCTTGATCTGTCTGGCTGATCTATCTATTGATGTAAGTGAAATGTTAAGAAATATCTATTTGGTGGTAGCAGCAACTATTTTTTTTTTCAAGAAATGAGTCTATGATGTGGGGAAATGTGATTATATAATATTATAAGAAGGAAGTGCAGCATCAAAAATTATATCCAAAATATATTTTTAGCTATGCAAAATTGGTTAATAAACCAATGGATTAATAGATAAATAACAGAAATAGAATACTACATAGATGGATTAAAAATAATAGTATAATAATGCTAACAATCGGAGCACCTGGGTGGCTCAGTGGTTGAGCATCTGCCTTTGGCTCAGGTTGTGATCTCAGGGTCCTTGGGTTGAATCCTGCATCAGGCTCCCTGTGGGGAGCCTGCTTCTCCCTCTGCCTGTATCTCTGCCTTTCTCTGTCTCTCATAAATAAATAAATCTTTAAAAAATACTAACAACAGCACTTTTTCAGAGATTTTTATATTATTCTTTATGCCTATCTTTTCAAAACTTTTCTACATGTATATCTTGCATCCCAAACTAAAAAATATTTGAAAAAGAAATTATCAACAGAACAAATATTCTATAAAAGAGAAAATCATAAAAACACACTTAGAATATGTCAGAATAATTATATATTTTATTTGAGTAGAGAATGTTGCCAAATATGATCCCCTGTTGATACAAGTCTTTCTAGGATACCACTAATTATAGGACACTAGTCTTATGATAATGATATAATAAAGGAACAGCAATAAAATATATTTCTCTGGTTGTACTCTCAATTTTCTCTGTGAATTTCTAACCCTTCAAGTTCCTTCCAGTCAATTCTGAAATTTTCCAGAAAGAAAATAATTATTCTCTTCAAAAGTCAGGGCCCACTACCTTCCTTAACTCGCTGTAACTGTACCAGTAAATGAGGCAACCAATGTTGCTACAAAACTCTTAGAAGAACCCATGCCCTAGCAAAGTTTCCGAAGTTGCCAGAAAGCCCCATGAATGTGGCAAAGCCAGATTCCTCTTGCTGCCACTTCCATTTTACATGAAGCCATCATGACCCAGTTCAGGCTTTAAAAAGCCATTGACCCTGTTGCATTTTGGAATTCTACAGCAAACATAACTTTAGGAGTCCTGCAAAGATGCCTGCAACAATACAGCCTTCAATTTGTATAGACCTTAAAGATATACAGCATGCTTTCACAGATATTGTCTCACTTTATTTTTATGAAAATCTTCAGTTAGGTATTAAAATGTCTTGCCTAGTATTATTCTTTCCATTTTATATATAAGCAAAATGAGGCCCTTTGCAATTATAGTCAGTCCAAGGACCTGCACCTAGTAAGTGGTAGAGTCAGAACTCAAATAAGCTGCCACGTCCAAGATTGTTCATCATGCTCTTTCCATAAAAATATTGTGCAATATAGCCACAAGCATCATATCCCATGTATTATTTAAGGACCATTGTGATTATGCATATTTCATAAACTGGTATTGGTAAACAATTCCTAAGAGGAGACAGGAAGTGTTAAAATTATTATTTTCAAGATAAGTCTTTTCATTGAAAACCTACTTTTCAGAATTTTTCTCTTTAGAAGAGAATATATATATATTCTCACTGATATATATGTATATCAGTGTCAGGTATTTTTAAAATGCAAAATAAATGCCTTCAAGAGGGGCTGTTTTGAATGTTAAAAAGCTCTACAGCATCAATCATATTGCTGACATAGTGTTAAAAATAATTAACAACATCAAAATATTACCAAGTAAATTGAAATTTTCAAATAGTGACTCTTGTGTTAGTAAGGAAAAACATCAAAATATATGTGAATCATTCAGAATAATATCTAAGGAAAGGTGAATTAAATCATGCTTTTATTAAATGTGAATTCAACATAATAAAATACACATAAATGGGTATCAGAACAATGAAATATTTTAATTGAAATAATTCTACAAGAAACATTGTTAGCTATTCAGAAAGAAAACATTTTTTTCTTCAGAATTCACAGTAGAAAAATCACAAACACATACCAACTACAGATCTTTACCATAGGACTAATAAGGTAATTCATATGTATTTATATCACTTTTTTCCTAATTTATTTTAAAAAGTAAAAGAAAGGGGATGCCTAGGTGGCTCAGCAGTTGAACATCTGCCTTTGGCTCCAGGCCTTATCCTAGGGTCCTGGGATCGAGTCCCACATCAGGCTTCCTGCATGGAGCCTGCTTCTCCCTCTGCCTGTGTCTCTGCCTCTCTCTCTCTCTCTCTCTCTCTCTCTCTGTGTGTGTCTCTCGTGAATAAATAATAAAATCTTTTAAAAAAAGGGAAATATAATATAAATGATAGATAATTTATTTTTAATTTTAAATGTAGTAACTCAATATGTAAAAATTTAAAAGAGCACCCAAAGGTGAAACACTTTTGGGGACTGTCATGAAATGGTTCTGCTCTATCTTTATTCTGTCCCTGCTCTGATCAGAGGACTCTTTTGGTCTCACTTTAGAGCCTACTTGGAAATATTACTGCCTTCTTAGGATCAGGCAAAAATATTGATTCTTTGCAATAGTGGGCCTTCAGAGGTTTTCTTCATCATGTGACCATCTGTCCTATGTATATTTGACTTCTTATAGCAAACAACATCCTTCTATTTCAGTTCATGTAAAGGTGTATAGAGTACCACCCTACTTCTGGAGTGGGGCAGGTGACTCAGTCTAGCCAAAAAAAAAGAGCTTGGTTGTCACAGTGACTGGCTGGTGGTAGGCATATGACTTGCCCTCTCCAGGCCTATCAAAATGCTGAATGTCCTATATGAAAGAAATTCAAATTAGAATTTTTGAAAGTCTTCCCTTTTAGTCTCTCTTTTTACTCTTTCCTCTGATACTCCAAGAGATGAGCTGGGTCCCTGATGTGATCTTTAGCCTGGGTTTTTTTTAATCAAGGTGATTTGTCTCTAGAGTACAGATTCATTTTCCATACGGGACTTGATTTCATGTCCAGTTCAATTATATCCAGTTTAGAAATATTCCTGAGCAGGAATCCTTAGACACCAAATGCCTTGATGCATATAATTGGGTAAAATGGCAAATAATGAGAAGTGAAATATGGATAATGGCATCCTTTTCTCTTTGAGCCTCTGAATTTTTTTCCAACCAAAAAAATGAATAATTGGTACAATTAAGGTTGGCATGAAATTTACTAATTTTTTTAAACCACATTTTAATCCTTAAATTTTCTTTGCTTGAATCTTTCAGTTTATTGATTTCGGTATGTTTTAATTTTCTCTCTTGTGTATTGTTAATGATTATTTTATTTAAGGTATATGTATTTTTTAAAACTATCATTAGTTCATATATACTTCCTTCAAAATATAGAAAACAATTATGATTTTTTTGTGTGTATTTGGTCAAATCTCCAAAGTAAATAGTTGTTATCTCCTATCTAAAAGTTACCTTGGAGAAGTTAATTTGAGGTGGTCATTAGGAATCTTAAAAAAAGAATACTTCATGGCTGGGCCAGTGACAAGAGATGACAGCACCTTAGCCATTCTGAAATCTGGGCTACTCACTATGTTGCATTTCTCCTCAGAAACAGATGCTTTTTAAAGAGAGGCTGTGGGAGTTAATATCCGTGTAATAGAAGACGAGGGACCAAGAGGTGCCTTTAATAATCATGGCTATATCAATTGCAAGTTACAGCAACCTGACTCAAAGTAGCTTAAGAAAAAAACAGTTTATTTGTTTATATAACTGGGATCAAGAACAGTATTAGCACTAAATATGTCTCCTAAAGTGAGGGAAACAAAAGCAAAAATAAACTATTGGGGCTACATCAGATAGAAAGCAAGGAAACCATCAACAAAACAAAGAGACAATCTACTAAATGGGGGAAGATGTTTGCAAATGATATATTTAATAAGAGGTTAATATCCAAAGTATATAAAGAGGTTATACAGCTCAATACCAAAAAAGCAATCCAATTAAAAAACACAATTAACACTTATTCAGTATATGCTAAACATGATTCTAAGTGCTTTAACTCATTTGAGTTTCACAAAAACCTCTGTGACCTAGCTATTGCTATCATCGTCATCATCATCATCATCACTATCATTTTAGTGTTGAAGAAATCAAGCCATAGAGACATTAGTGAATGGGAGAAGGGCACAGCAGCTAATAAGCAGCAGAGCTGGGATTTGATCCCATACCACTGGGTTGCAAAAAACATGTACTGAGTCATCAGACTAGGATGACTCAAATGCTGCTGGGTCCTGAGGTAGACCCTGGGAAATATTGTGGGAGCTGCCACCAAAGAAAGACTTAACAGCAGGACTCCCATGGTTCTTGTAGCCAACTGTGCCTGTTTCTGCTTCTGTCATTATATTGATTATATCCTCTCCCACTTATATTGGCAAAGACCCTAATCTCCAGCAGGCTTAGATTACTGACCCCTGGTGGTAAAAAATTGTTTGGACCTGGGTCATCCACTCACTTCCATAATTTGGAGTAAAGCAAAGTACCCAAGGCAGGAGAATTGTACAGACAAAAGCAAAACAGCGCCACAATCCCCCTCTAGCTTCCACTTGCAAAAGGTAAGTGGTTTTGCTCTGTTTTTATTCAGTGAATGTTGTCATCCCTAAGAAAGCATAATAATATGAGTCTGTGTCTTACATGGGTTTCCAAATCCATTAAAGAACCTTTTAAGAATTAGTTATTTTAGTTAACATGATTTAGGATCTATGAGCTTTTTAAGGTTGGTGAAAAGTCCTAAGAGGTTAGGGAAAAAAAGGCTGGGAAAAAATAAAGTCAAAATATGTAAATATCTAATTAAATGTTTATAAAAGTAACATATTGGAAAGATAGCTGTAACTCAACTTATATTCAGGGGGATTTTAGTAGGTTTGGTATAAAAAGGACTAAGTTCTCCAAAAGTTAGAAGGTCTAGAGCCTCTGTAGGACTTAGCATGGCACCACTCCACTAAATGTAACTCTTGGAGAGCCAGAGCACCCGAAGGGTCAGAAAGAAAGTGAATGTTGTCACCACCCAGTGAATTTCATTAGCCACCTTGGTCCATGTCACCTTAAAATACATGTAGCTCTTTAAACTTTGGTTATCTTTGCTAAGATTTCTGTCAAATCTTCTGCAATTGAGAAACTCCTCATCCAGTGTTTGCTCACAGGGTAATATAAAAATGATGATTTGATTCCTAGAACTATTAAATATATTTGTGTGTGTGTTTTTTTTTAATGGAAGACCTTGAACAAGTTTCTTGATTATTGTGGTTAAACTTAGAATGGTCTGCACTGTTCCAGGAAAGACTGATACTGGAAACAAGGACTTGGACTTAGTTCTAAGAGCATTTTGTCCTTAAGCTATTAACCAGACAAATTATCTATTTGATTATCTTTTTCCATAGTTCCCCTAGACAGTGGGAATCTCCTTTTCCTTTCACTGCAATGCTTTATTGCTCTGATTGGAGAAGTTTTTATGGGTAGCCTGGATGGCTGCTATTTTGACTTAGGCTTCTACACCTCAACAGAGTTATGAATACAACCAGATAGAGAGCAGTGATATGTGAAGTGACAGGGTATATTTGGCTCCTCTTCATAAAACATCACTTTACCCAAAGATCTGAGAAGTTTTTATAAATATACAAACTCATAAATATTTATGGATATAGATTGATACCTGAGGAATGACTTTCCAGAAAGGGTGAAAATCATGATTTTTCATACAAATATAAAAGAAATATGTGCCAAGGATTTTCTTTAATTCATTAATTGAAGAACGAATCAGTAAAATGTTACAGCTAGTGCAAAGAAGAATTTATTTATTTAATTTTTTTGATGTTTCCTTTTTTTATAATAAATTTATTTTTTATTGGTGTTCAATTTGCCAACATACAGAATAACACCCAGTGCTCACCGCGTCAAGTGCCCCCCTCAGTGCCCGTCACCCATTCACCCCCACCCCCGCCCTCCACCCCTTCCACCACCCCTAGTTCGTTTCCCAGAGTTAGGAGTCTTTATGTTCTGTCTCCCTTTATGATATTTCCCATACATTTCTTCTCCCTTCCCTGTACCACATGTTGTTAGATAGAAAGTACTTAATTTACAAACACATGCAAAACTGCAAAATAGGTCAATAGTCAAAGAACAATTACCAGTTTCCACTAAATACAATTTGTATCTATGGGAAAATTCATTTTTAGTGCTATCACTTATCTCAAACTTATAAAGTTGTAACATAGCTCAAAAACAATGAAAGCACAGCATCCCCATAGAACCTAGTAACAACACTGAAAGGTGTGCTAGATGCCTTGCTTCCATTGGCCCATTTCTATATTCTTTATTAAAACAAGAATCTATCATTAAATAGATACAGATAATGGATATATTTCAAAGGAAAATGTCAAATGCCAATATCATCTTAATTTTAATTATAAAATAGGTGACATCTAGAGCATTTCTGACTTTTGGCAATGATTATCACCTCATTTTTTATAGTTCCTTCAAAACAAGGGCTCTTAGCCTGGGATTTGTGGGCAGCATTTATGAATTTTCTAGGGGAAAAAATCATTTGCTTTTGTCAAAGTCTAAAACAGTGTTTGGCACACAATACTTTAAAACCAATCCTTTGGAAGACAATTTTGGAATATGAACTTCCTTATTTAAGTACTTCTTCAAATGTAAAATATATAATATAGTTCTTTGGTATGAAACTTCTTCATATACTGAAAAACAGAATCTTATTTTCAAAAAGAAAAAAATGTTTTAATTTTTATCATATTTTTTAACTTTGACATTTATGTTCATTTTGGTTACTTTTCTATATTTTTACATTTTTCAAATCTGTCCCCACTCCCCCAACATATGCTTATTTAAATGTGTTGTTTGAAAGACTATCATGTGGGGTTGCCTGAGTGGCTCAGCTGTTGAGTGTCTGCCTCTGGCTCAGGGTGTGCGTGATCCTGGGATCTGGGATAGAGTTCCGCATCGGGCTCCTTGGAGGAAGCCTGCTTCTCTTCCTGCCTGTGTCCCTCCCTCTCTCTCTGTGCCTCTCATGAATAAGTAAATAAAATATTTATATAAAAAAAAAGACTGTCCTGTGATGGCAGGACAGTTATAAGTTTCATCTATCTCAGCTGTAAAACATGAGGGGAAAAGAGCTAAAAATTTTAGAGAGAATGGGCTAACTGCAGTTTTGTTACCTCAGGTATGTTATTCTTTATAATCCTTTCAACAATTCTTATGTGCTAAGAATTATTACCCTCATTTCATAGATAATGATATTGAGGCCTAGAGGGGTTACATGTTTGCCTTATCAGCACTTGTTCCAAAGTTTTTCTAATTCCAATATCTGTACACTTCTACTACTACACCATGATGCCTCTTTATTTCAAACTTTCCATACTCTAATCTGCCAAGAGAAAGTTGGAAAAAAATATTTAAAAAGAAAAGTAGATATGACCACATGTGAGAGATTCATCTAATTAATTAGGACACCAACAACAAGGCAAGAGAGTTGGTTCCAAGAGTGTTTGAAAAGCATAGTTTTGGTTAGTCGGTAAGGAAAGAAATACCAATGTAAGATTGTTAAATACAAAACCGGTTGTTATCCTGCTAAGGGATAAAATGAAAATTTTTGGAGTTATCTCTCCTACTAATCCTCCAACTCTAAAATCATACCTAATCGGTTTTTGTTTTGTTTTGTTTTTGGATTAACTTCTAATGGCAAAGGCAGGTGAAACACCTGGACCCTTGTTAGTAAAATATAATTACATCCTCCAAGAGAGTTAATGAGCATTAAACAGGTTTATTAACAAGTTCTCTAGCATGATATTAACAAATCAAATACTTATCAGTTTGCCTTATTTCCAATTTTGAAATGCATTATTATTTTACAGATTATAGTGTTTTGAGATTACAGGCTTTGGAGCAAAGTGCTTTGGTTCAAAATCTATCTCCTCCTACTTGCTCTGTGTACTTAAGCAACTTAAATTCTCTATGCCTTTTTTCCCCTAATCCTTAAAATGAGGAAAATAATTATGAAATGTACCTTATAGTGTTAAAGGCATTAAAGGAAACTTGCATGGGGCAAATAATGAACTGGTCATGATTGACTATTCAAGGGTGGCTTCATTTTGTTCTTTTGCATTGCTGCTACGAAATGGACTTCAGCATTTTATAACTTTGGGGAATTTTGCTTTATTTTGTTGTTGTTGTTGTTGCTGCTGTTGTTGTTTTCCCTCACTTCGTTCAAGACATTCTTTCATTACGTTGGTTTTATATCTCTATGTCAATACCGTGTTGCACTTTATGCTGTTAAATTTTATGAACCGTGTTTCCAGTTGGTTAAATTTATTTGTAATTGTGTTCATGTTAGACAATCGATCAGCAAGTACGACTAATATTGCTACAAAAAGAAGATGCATATTCATGATTCTAGGACCAGGTCATCAATCAAGGATGGTATAAGTCTGGCATATGTGTATCTTCTTAAATTTCATATAAAATGTGTTATACATTGTGTTTATACCAATGACATTTCTATAGTTTCTTCACTGACCTTAAAACTATAAAATTACTTCTTCTGAGATGTGTACTTTAAGAATCTGGATGGCTCAGTATCAAATTCATGCTTTTCTTTACATTTCCATTTTACTCATCTTTTCCAACTTTATGTCATTTAAGAAGTAGAAACTGAACAAGAGACTTCACATTTGGATAAAAAAGGATATGTCATCAGCACAAATAATGGTCAATTACCTACAAATAGTTTACAAAGCTGGTGGCTAGCAGTCCCTTAAAATTCCAAGATGTTACTCCACATTGAAGAATTTAAATTAGAACTGCAAGCCAAATGCTAAAGGTAGTATTTGGCAATGTTCTTGATTAGAATATCTGCATGTAGTATTTGTTTATTCAGCAACTAAAGTGCCCTCCCTGGTTGTTTTGCTATTTGAAGTATCTTCATAGAATCTCAAGTACTTGTTGTCACTGAGGCAAAAACTAATTTGCTTCCCATTATAATATCTGCCTTTCCATTTGTGTATTTAATTGTGGTGAGGTCTTGGGAGTAGTTTCTGACTTTTATACAAGGAAAAATGAGAGTACAGTTGTTACTTTTGACAGCTCACAGATAAAAAAAAAAAAAGATGGAAAAATAGGTTGAAGGCTGAATTAAACCCAAACTATAAAAGCCTTAATTAGTGGAAGCATAATTACAGGGAGCTTTTGTAGAATGAAATCTAAATTGTATTAAAATATTTTTTCAACTGATTTGAAGATAGAAAAAGCATGCTTTACACTACAAGCAATTTCTCTAAATTACTGCCCATCATTGAATTTCATAAATTAAAACTGAGTGCTAAAATAAAAGCTTGTTGCCACCATTCTTTTTGTTTAGTTCAGTTTGGAATGATTTCCTAAAGCACTTTAGAGCCGTAATATTTTATCTTTCTGTTGTATACAGTGGAAGCTGTCCAATCATGTTCAAGGCCAGAGATATTAATAATTATCAAAATGTATAGATAATACAAAACTCCCTCTTTAAAAAGTCATTTCATCAATAAATGAGCAATTAATTGTATACACTCAGCAGTACTCTTGGTATAACCAGGGATGCTAGGAAGAGCTAAAAACGGTGCTTAGATTTTTTTTTTTGTCTCTCCTTTCTTTGGTTCCAAACACATTCCAAAGAGGCATGAATAAACAGGAATATAACAACAAAGGAAAGAGTCCAGAATGGAAGATAACTACCAACTGTGAATGATTATTACTACACAGTTTTAAGCAAAACATCTACATATTTAAGCATTTACAATGTCCTAATTAATTATGTTTGATTCTTTAACAAAATTATCGTGTTATCTTCCAAAGCTCCCTGTCTGTAGTTCTGTAGTTGTGGCTTCTAGATTTTTAGATTTCACAGGGCAGAAAAAAACAAAACAAAACAAAACAAAAAAACAAAACAAAACAAAACAACAACAAAAAACCAACCACACACACACACACACACACACACACACACATTTTTGCCAAGTAGTAACATTAAGAAAACAAGTACAGCTCTGTTTTCTCCATTATTTCACAAAAGAAAGTGTATTTTTTTAACTAGAAAGGACATTGTTATAAATGAAGGGAGAGTCCTTTTGAAGGGGTTAAAATAACATGTCACATATGAATATGTTACGCTTTTGTGTTTTTTTGTCATTTGTCATGGATTAGGCAAAATTCTATTATTGACTAGGGTTTACGAGTCATTGGAGCAGACGTTAAAGTATGATGAATGGGCCTTTCAGTGTAGCTCCAACCTACTTTTCTATTCTCATCTGCAAATTTTGCCCATGAATTCTAAGCTGCAGCAACACTGAACTGCTTGTCACACCCCAAAAGACCACATTCTTTGCCCTAGGCAGACTTGACACCTGATCCCACTGTGAGCTGCTTCACTTCCCTGAGCCTCACTATTCTCACATAAGAGGCAGGGATTGATCATAAAATCATGCTTTGTACTCAGGTTCCACCACTTGGCAGCAAGACATTAGGAAAGCCACTTTATCTTTAGGGACTTCAGTTTCCTCATCCATCACATGAGGACATTAACATTGTCTACCAAATTGGATTGTGTGGATTAAATGAGGTGATTAAGGAAACTTCAAAAGTGTAAGCACACTTATCAGTTTTCTATTGCTGCATAACAAAACTGCCCCCAAAATTTAATGGCACAAAACAACAATTTAGCATTTTTCCTGATTCTGAAGTTGGCTGGGCTGTTCTTATACTCCACATATGTCACCTGGGATCACTCATGCAGCTGTATTCAGCTGCTGATGAGCTGTGCTGGAAGGTCCCAGACGTCCTCTCATACGTCTGTGGTAATTGGTACTGTCGGTCAGATGGCTCGTCTGATTCTTTCCCCTACTGCCCCTCCCTCATGGATATCTTATCCCACTTTTCCACATGACCTCTCTCTTGCAAGGTATCCTGGACTTCCAAACAACATGACAACTGCGTTCCGAGAGACTAAGAGCAGGACTGAGGCTAAATTGGCATAGCTTCACTTCTGTTGCATTCAGCTGGTAAATGCAAGTCACTGGGGGAAAGCATAATAGACTTGGCCTCTTGATAAGAGGAATGTCATGCTCATATAAGAATGGGAGAAAATGTGGGCAACTATATATGTGGATAAAATAGCACACACATCAAGTTTAGCTATTATTTTTAAGATGGAGTTAATGCTTTCCACCCTCTCAGATTGTTGGAAGGATTAAATGAAAAAATAGAAAGATGTAAGGCACTGCCATTGTCATTGAGATCATTACTAAGGATTGTTACTTGTAAAAGATTCTCACCCCAACTCTATTTTTGGAAGCTGCAGCAGCTGAGAGGCTGTAGCTGAATCATCCCAGCACATGATTCCCAGGCCTGGGGGATTGCAGTAAGGAGAGGTCACCTCTCCTCCTTTCCTACCTGAGCCCTCAGAGTGTTTCAAGCCCCAGGCTGTCCTTTATCTTTCTGCTTTTTCAGAGAGAGAGAGAGAGAAAGGGGGGGGGGTTGGGAGGAGAGGTGTAGGAGAGAAACTTGAGTCTCATTTAAAAAAAAAAGTGGTTTTATGAAATGATGTCTCCCATAACACAGAAATGTTCATTATGTTCTCTAGAACTTGAATTGAGACATGTTTTGGGTATCGATGGGCTAATTTGAGAAGTTAAACTTTCTAGTTTATTTTATTCCCTAACTTGGAAAAATGAAGTTTTGAACCTAAGCTGTTTCTGAGTGTCTAGGATATGGGCCTCCAGACCTAGTTTTATGGAAACGTAATTTTTAAAAATAGTTAAATATTATTTGCAGTTTGTAATTCATTGTTATACAAGAAGACACCACTAAACCAATTTATAAAGTCTCCATTTCCTGCCAATCCCTTATATTTTTAAAACTCTTATCTTTCTTTCATACTGAACCTCTTTATACTGTTAATGGTCACTCATGTTAAAATTTATAAAATTCACATTATAACACATTTTAATTTAGGTACTATCTGAAGTGCTGAGGTTTTTACACGCCAGTACTTAACTTCATTAAGCAATAGATTTAAGGAATACCTCACGGAGACATAAGAAAGTCCATTCTTCTGGGATTTTTGCAATTAGGACAAATATGTCTAGAATTATACAGATTTCACACCTCTCCACATCCAGAAAATAGCTTTCTATCACCATGAACACCAATTCTCTTTGGTGATTAATATTAATATTCCCACATGAATTCTTAACTAATAAATCATTAGTCTTCTAAAGGTTTAGTTTTCTGCTGTAGCATTTGGTCAGTTTGTCATATTTTAAAATAAGAAAGAACCATTTATATTCAACTTTACTCTGTGTTTTTTATTCAGACTATCCATGAATTTGATTCTAAAGTCTCATTTCAAATAAAACTTGAATTTTGGACAATAGCAGTGTTTCAGCAATTGTTATAAAGGGCTGTAATTTTATACTCTCCACTATCTTCACAGTCAGTGTAGATTGTGGTAATAAATGATTAAGAAAGGCTCTGATTTCATTATGTCTACCTCAGTTATATTGTATAGATATGGATAATGTCAAATTCAATTTTAAAATTATTTAAGTATTTTCATAGACATTATTATGATTACAGATATTGATAGAGCTATGTCAAGTAACACATGCATGATTTTATAGGAGCTAACTTTTTTTATTGGATACTCTCAATGGCAAATGTACAATGTATATCAGATTGCCACTTGCAGAGCCTGGATTAATGCTATTGCTACCTCAAGAGAAGATTCAATACCATATTAACAGGAATCTAGAAGATTTCTTGGAGGTGTCATCTTATTGGATGTTCCTATGATGATCAGGCATATAAACATGTCTGAATGTTTGGATTTGATCAAATTAAAGTAGCAACAAGAAATTGCAATTGTCACTTTTGGACTTTGTAAGTCTAGCCTTGCCTTAGGAAAGGAAGTAGAATGTTCCATCAGTTCTTAAGCCAATAGATTCTGAGATGAGGACTCAGGGTCACTGCTTCTGGTCCATTACCTTCTCAAAAGACCCTTATTCCGAATCACACATGGCTTCTTTCTACTACAGCACATTCATAAGGCATTCTTATAGTCTCTCTAATGTTCACCTTCCTCCCTCCCTACCGTCTTTCTCCTTCCTCTTTTCCTTCTTTTTTTCCTTCCTTCTTCAGTCCTAATTCTTGCATGGTGACGTCAATTGGTCTTTCCCTCATTCTGCCTTCATTTTCTTAAAAGGCAAAACATGATTTTAATTATACTGATATATATAAAAGTTGTAGATTGCATTCAGATCCAAGTAACAAATCCCTAGAAAACCTGAGAAAGAGTGATTTAAACATACTAGTTTTTTTTTTTGTTTTGTTTTGTTTTTCTTTGTTTTGTTTTCACATAAAAATAGAAGTCCAGGTAAATAGCTATCAGGAACCCAGGCTCCTTCTCTTTAGTTAGCTATTCTTACCAGGTAGATTTTGTTCTTAGACATTGTTTCATGGTTTCAGGATGGCTGCTCTATGTGTAGAATGACGCTGCAGGAAGAAATGGAAAGACCAAGCACAGAAAAAATACAGATAGATTCCATCCCTTTTTAAAAGTATACATTTTAAAAGTATAGGATCTTTACTCCTATAAGATCCTCCTATTGACTTCCTCTTTCATCACAATGGCCAGAAATGTATCACATAACTAGCTCTGGTTGCACAGCAGTCTAGCAAATGTTTATTTTGAATCTAGTTGTATTATTACTCTTTAGAAATTAGAGTTCTTTTAATTGAACAAAGGTTAGAATAGAACTGAATAGGTAACTAATGATATTTACGCATTAATCATTTTGTAATTTCACTTTATTATAAGACTTTTATACAATAATACCTGTCTTTAAAAGCTTTGTGCTGGAGTATTGTATAATATTTGATCCAAGATAGGTATCATCAATCACACATATTTTCGTTTTGTTGAGTACCATATTTATTGTTGATTTTTCCCTTTATTTGGAGATTTTCCTTAATGGTATTCAAAGGATATTAACATTTTATGTTCTTAATAAAATTATCATTTTGGAAAAGTTATTCTTTATTAAAATTGAACAAGGGAAAAATGTAGAAAAATGTTCCTCCCAAAATTTATGTCTACCTTTTCTCTGTCCTTTGGTTAAGATAATTTTCTTCAAACATCAACATCCAAGATAAAAAATATCATTTTATTTCATTTTATATTGTTGTTTTATTTGCTAGAACCTGAAAAGTTTCATTTTATACTATGTCCCTGGGCAAATACACATGAATTTACATTTATGATTCAATAGATGGACTAACCTAGGGCTTAACACTAACAATTATCTTTGTTTCTATGAATTTCATGATTGCTGCATAAAATGTATATTTTGTGCTTGCAAATCTATACACGGTTTTGCAAGGATGTGAGGTTGGGTATGACTTTTTTTTTTTTTCACTGTATGTATAAGTGAAGTATTGAATCTTCTGCTCAGCACAAGAATTGTGGTCTAGTCCTGCATGGAGGAAACACTAAATATACAGGCCCTATCAAAAGACAGCTCTGTTTAAACAAACCACGTAGACAAACCCGTATGAGTGATTTAGGTTCTCTTTTGGAACAATTTTTTGTTTAGCTGATCTTCACATTAATCATTGGCTTTATAATCTAACTTCACATAAGATATGACTACAATAAATATTCTGTATTACATACAGCTGATTTCCTTTTGAAACTGTGTTAGGAACTTCCTGTGATACATCCTTCTCTGGATGTGATTGCTAGCTACTTGCTGAGTGTTGATGATAGTTGAGGATAATTGCAAACTAATGAAGAGGGAAAATCTTAAGAATCCAATATGATTGGCAGTCTTGGAATCTAAGAGTGGTTTATATTTGCCCTTAAAATATGGGAGACTTTGCAAATTGTGTTCTTCTTGGATTAAAATAATAAAAAATTTCAGTTTGCTCTCTGGGTGTTCCCCAGGAATATACTGACAGTCAAGACCCACTGACTATGAGTAAGTTGGCTAGATGCATGCCAGACAGTTGCGGGGGGCAGTAATTAAAAATCCTTGAGGAATTGTATATATTATATATAAATGTATATATATATATATATATATATATATATATATATATATATAAGCAGACTCAATGGCACAAGGAAAGCACTTAGATTTAATAGAAAGAGAAAGTGAGGACAGGTTTTATTTTTCTTTGCGAATAGAATTTTAACTTTTTGAAAGGCGTTTGAGAATTCTCTGCATAAGAACAAAATCAGACTGGTGATTTTCAAGCAAATATTCTAACTTATACATGGCAGTTAACAGCTGGAATCCGGGGCCATATTGCCTATATTCCAGTCTTGGCCCTAGCACTGCATTGTGTCACCTTGTTGAATTACTAAACAGTCTTATGCCTTAATTTCTCTCTGTGCCAGAAAATAAATAAATAAATAATAATAATAATAATAATAATAATAGGAGCTGCCTCATAGAGTTGTGAAATTAAATGAGAATATATAGAAAATGCTCAGGATAGGGCCATGGAGTTGGAAGTGTTCAATATATGTTAGAGTTATTATTACTATTATCATTATCATTATTATTGTATTTTATTGGACAGAAGAGTATCAAGAATAAGCCATCCATCTTTCCCCATCTTTCCATGGTGTAATTGCTTCCTGTCATGTCTTTCTCTTCTTGTTCTGGTATCTTAAAAATTAAATTATCTTCACGATAAATCTATTACCAGCATTTCATTCACATCAAATGCTCATGAAATTTCAATGGCAAAAAGGATTTTAGAGGACACCTATTCCAATCCCCTCTTTGTCACAGAAGGTCAGGGGGACTCCAGCACAGGCCCCTCTGCCTTTTACAGTGACTGTTCCACTTTCCCTAATGCTTTATCAGGAACATCTCTGATTCTTTCAACTTCTTAAAGTAGAAACCTTCCTGAAAGAAAGAGGGGAGTCTCCGTGGTGATTGTCTTCACTCTGGACTCCTGCTAATTTTTTAATGTATTTTAGTGCTGTTTGTACCACCCTGGTGTCTTTTCTCACCATTGTCTTTAACGTATATCAAAAGCAATTTAAAAGCAAGAAAGTGCAAATGTCCCTGTTGTAAGAAATAAATCACACCATGAAAGTTGCCCCTGGAGAGAGCCTGATAAAGCAAGGGCTATGGAGACCTTCTACGGACTAGTGTAATAATTCATTTTTGTGCATTTGCAATGCTAAGCTTTACTCTGCAGATACAAGCCAAGAGCAGTAGTGTGATTAGATTTTTAATCCCATTAACTCTAATTGCTTCTCAGAAGCTGTATACTTACAGTATGTGTCTGGTTTTAGAAATGCAGGGGAAAGGAAACGTGATGAAATATTTCCTTCATTCTGGATGGAAAATCGAAAAGCAAGGAAAACAGTGCATAGGCAACAAGTTAGAGAGAAACGCTGGCAGTTTTTTAAAGACCATTTATGATGATTAGTTATGCTTTTGGATACAGAAATCTTCCTGACTGCCCTGAAGTTTCAGTGCAGGAGGGCTCATTTCCCTGCTGTTCATTTCTTGAGGTTGGACTTTGACACCCTTATGGTGCTTTTGATAGTTTGCCCACAAATTATTGCATTGAAGACAATGAGGCTCCAGGGTTAAACATCTTCTATTTCACAGGATGCAGTTCCAGGAGCATCTCTGTGATTCCAAGCAAGGTCTATTAAACATGAGACTGACCTAGTGGAACTGATAAACACAGTCGCTTTAAGGAAATGGAGATGAATTGTAGCTGAGGCTTAGGAAAATAGGAAAGCATAATTGAGTAAATTAAAAATAATTTTAAATCACAATTATAATCGCGCTTCATTTATTTTTACCCTGCCAGTTTCATGTCTCACGGTCTGTAATTTGAGAATGTTTCGGTGTTGCTAGACTTACTATTTAAAAAATGAGGTTATTAATACACAAAAAAAATCCATTTTGTTCTGCAGAATATCTATATGTGGTGAGTACATTGCACTAAAAATGGGGCTGTTTTTAAGGAAACGGCAACATTGGAAAATTCAGCTGTTGGTGGAAAGCAGATATGTTAGTTGAATGACAAGAGAAAAGAAACAACAACAACAACAACAACAACAAAAACGAATAGAAAAGGCCAACAACAAAATTTGTTGGCTCATCTAGTGCCCACAGAGCAAGTAGCTAGCAATGTATCATTTAGTGAGAAAAGCTGGATTTATGACAAGTGCACATAAATGTTTTAAAATTAAGGATCCTGGGTCTCCCACCAAGATCAGCTTGGACCCACTTTTGCAACCCTCTGCTTTGATGACCATGTTACTGGCTGTTTTCACAAATGCAAGGGATTTTGCAAAGAGATGTTTAGAATTTCTGAAGAGGGCAAGTTTATAAGGATTTGCTTGAGACATCTTCATGAATCTCAGGTTAAAAACAGCATGTTTTATTGGGGATACACTTAGTATGGGACTATAGCTTACTTTGAGACTGAGGCAGTTTGTACACACTTATAAATTGGAGAAATTGGGATCAATATTTATCCCAATGGAAGCAGACATGAGCATATTTAATATTTGCAAAAGACTTGATAATGAAAGTAAAGTCAGGGGCTTTTATAAGGACTTTATCAGAGAGACTAGAATTGGGTTTCATTCAAGCTTCCTACTTCGAAGCACTTACTGGCACATTGTAGCCTGACCTTTTACTTTTCCAAGCATGGATTAAACTCATTGGCAGGACACTGACTTGTGCCCTTTGAGGCATAGTATTGCTATTAGAAAGCTCAGCTTAAGTACCATCATTGCATCAGATTGCTCTGCTGGCTTAATTAGCATAACATGAATATGAAGAGTGCTGTTAATATAAAGTGCCCCGCTCAGTCTCCCTCTCTGGGGCTCTGTATGGTATCACATGGATTTGCCAGCAAACTTGCAGATAAGAGTAGAATATTTTGCAGAGAGCAAAGTTAACCCTCGCTTCTGTGGGACAGGATCAGAGCCATTAAAAACAATGCTGGTGTTATTGTGTATTAATTATCATTTAGAATGTTTCTTCCCTTGGACAGAAAGTGACCTGCCCAGCATCAAAAGGAGATATTGCAGAGAGCACTGAAACATGCTTCATCTAAATTCACTAGGATGGCATCAAATTAAATCCTCAGAATATTACTTGAAGACTTCTGAATTGATGTCCAGTACATTTCAGGGCCATGGGGTTGCTTTAAATTGTCTTAATAAATCCAAGTTTGCATAATCATATACTTAAAAAAGAGAAAAAAATCAGGAATAACATGAGAGCTGAATTAGCCCGCAAACAACTAATATATCTGTTTATTTATTTTGTATTCTTTTTAGAAAACAAAGAAATGAAATGAAATGTATGCACTAAGAAAATGTAGCAATAATCTCGATCAAATATGTTTCTTTTCTCCCCCCTATTTTGTCAGCAATAATTATGATAATTTTACTGTACAAGCTTCAGAAGTAAGTTATTGGAAAGAGATATTGAACCTATTTTGTCAGCAATAATTATGATAATTTTACTGTACAAGCTTCAGAAGTAAGTTATTGGAAAGAGATATTGAACCTACCTAGAAAAGTTTCTATTTATAGTGCACCAGATGGGCATCTTCTTCCCCATCTCCCTCAAAATATCTTCTCTGCTTTTCTTCCGTGGAGCAGAACTCCAGATCAGCATTCCTGAAATTTCTACCATTAATTTTACTGTTTTTGGATTCGTTAATTAATGTGAATGTACTGTGGCTAATGGAACACATTAAAATACATACGATCATCTACTTTTTCAAAAAAAGACATTCATTGAGCACTTGCCTGGTGGGGAAAATAAGGATGAATCAGGGAAAAATCCAGAAGTCAGTCAAGGAATCTTTAGTATAGGATTGGAATATGTATCTAAAGGGTAACTGGAGGCTAAAAGCGGGTCAGTGAATGGTAAGAGGAGTTTTAAAAAGGATGAATTTTTTTTTCAGTTTCTTTATGGAAATGCTATCAGAATCTTGGGCAGAATAGTATGTTTGGTATCCCTAGCTCCTGTCACCCCACTAATCTTTCAAAGACTTAAAAAGTTCAAATATTCACATATTTCCATAAGTCATCCAAACAGCATGAATTGCCATTGTTGAAAATCAAAGATTTCTAGAAGATCCAAAGGAGATTTCTTGAATACATAGATCTTGGACTGTGCCTTTGACATTAAAGATGTTCTAAGCATGCAAAAGTGGGATGGCAAATCCATCTAGGGCTAGGGAACTGCATGAACAAAACCACAGATACTGTTATCTATAGAGCAGTGTGTAGTCCATACAAAAGCTTACAGAAGAGTAACATTGTATTGCTTTAGGATATTCTCAGGGAAAATTTACCTCATTAGGACTGTTTATTTTTAGTATTAAATCTAAATTATTTGGAGAGTCAGCAACAATACCTCATAAATCTGTAACAGGAAGTTCTTAAAGCAATCGATTATAATCATGTTCAAAATTTACTCCAGACTTGCTTCAAAAGCAAAAACAATCTTGGAAGAAGCAATGCAAAGATTTTTCTTGGGCTATATAAAGAGAAATGGTGATACAATAAAGGCACGCTTTGTTAAAGTTAATTAATTTGTCACAGGGATGATCCAAGGTCAGTAATTTATGGAAAGGGGAGTTACTCTAACTTACTAAATGGAATTTTTAAGAGCCTCCTATTTATTATTTTTATTGGAATATAGTTGACATGCAGTGTTATGTTAGTTTCAGGTGTACAACTTAGTGATTCAACAATTCTATACATTACTCAGTGCTCATCATAGTAGGTGTAGTCACCATCTGTTACCATACAGCATTTTTAAAATTTTATTGACTGTATTCCCTATTCTGTACTTTTTATTTCTGTGACTTATTTTATAACTGGAAGTTTGTACCTGTTAATCCCCTTCACCTATTTTGTCATTCCTCTGTCCCCCTCCCCTCTGGAACCACCAGGTTATTCTCTGTATTAATGAATCTGTTTCTGTTTGTTTAGTTGGTTTGCTTTGCTTTGTTTTTTAGATTTCACATATAAGTAAAATTGTATATATTTGTCTTTCTCTGTCAGACTTATTTCAATTAGCACTAGGTTACCCATGTCACAAATGGCAAAATCTCATTCTTTTTTATGGCTAAGTAATAGTCCATTATATATATATTTTGCATATCCTGTATATGGTACAGCTTTTGCATATATCATATATATTGCATGTCTTCTTAACTATTCATCTATTGATGGATACTTGCAGTTGCTTCCATATTTTAATTAATATAAATAAATGCTTCAATAAATATAGAGATGATCTATAGATCTATAAAGATCTATAGATCTTTTTGAATTAGTGTTTTCATTTTCTTCAGGTAAATATCCAAAGTAGAATTGTTGTATCATATGGTATTTCTATCTTTAATTTTTTGAGGATCCTCTATACTGCTTTCCACAGTGGCTGCACCATTTTACATTCCCACTAACAATGCATGAGGGTTCCTTTTTCTCTACATCCTTGCCAACATGTTATTTCTTGTCTTTTTAATATTAGCCAATCTGATAGGTGTGAGGTGATATCTCATTGTGGTTTTGATTTGCATTTCCCTGATTATGAGTGATGTCGAGCATCTTTTCTTGTGTCTGTTGGCCACCTGGATGTCTCCTTTAGAAGAATGTCTATTCAGGTCCTCTGCCCATCTTAATCAGATTTTTTGCGGTTTTTTGATATTAAGTTCTTTATATACTTGGATATTAACCCTTTATCAGATATATCATTTGCAAATATCTTCTCTCATTCGATAGGTTAACTTTTTGTTTTGTGGATGATTTCTTTGCTGGGCAAAAGGTTTTTAATTTGATATAGTCCTAAAGGTTTGCTTTTGCTTTCGTTTCCCTTGACATATCCATAATTATGTTGCTAAGACCAGTGTTCAAGAGATTACTCCCTATGTTTTCTTTTAGGAATATTATGGTTTCAGCCTCACATGTAGGTCTTCAATCCATTTTGAAATTATTTTTGTGTGTGATATAAGAAAGTGTTCCAGTTTCACTCTTTTCAATCCAGCTCTCCAGTTTTCCTAGCATCATTTATGGAAGAGACTCTTTAATATTGTATATTCTTGGCTCCTAAATAGGATTGTTAATCTGAATAAATTCCACTAAATTTTGCTCATTTTATCAAGAATATTTGTTATTTTTTAGAAGGAGTTGTAAATTAAAACAATCTCCAAATTCCTGTCTCAGAGCCAGTCAGGCCAATTTTCTTTCTCACATCTTAATATTCTAATATAAAGCCAAATGTTCAAAAATAAAAATGTAAAGAAAAAGGATAAATAAAATTGTTGAATAATTTATAAGCAACAGAGTGCCAAACTGGCACTGAATACCTCTTTGGCTATTTATAGTTCATTTCAACATTTTTTCCATTCGTCCTCTTATTCATTCATTCATTCATTCAAGCTGCAGGAGATTGACAAATGACAAGGCTTTCATTTCCATAGAGTTATATATTCAAGGAATGGTAGACTAAAATGGGTAAATAAGATCATTTTAAATAGGTAGCAACAAACGTTAATGACAGGAATAAAAAATGTATTTGCATTAAGGAAGAATAAAGGTATGGGAGAGGAAAGAAAGTTTTTCAAGGGATGATCAGACATGGCATGTCTAAGGATGAAATATTCGAACAGATGTCTCAAAGATAAATGAGTCATCAATGCAGATTTTGGTTAAGAGAATTTCAAGTAGAGAAACAAGTTATCACAAAGAACTAAGGCAGATGTGGGATGGTTTTATGAACCTGCTGGAAGGAAGGCCAGCCAAGCTAAAGCATAGCAAAGGAGAATACTTAAGGAACAAAAAAGAAGTCAGAGAGGTAAGCAAGATCTACATCATGTAGGATTTTATAATCAATGGTAAGGATTTTTTACTTTATTTTTTAAAAAGTGGAAAGTCCCTGAGAACTTTTAGGCAGAGGAAGTTTATGATGATATTGGCTAATCTAAGGAAAATGGAAGCAACAATGTTAGGAGGCAGTTATAATCGTCCAGGTGAAGAGATGACGAGAAGTGGTTGGAGTCAGAATATGTTTTTAAAGTAGATCTGACAGGACTTGCAGAAGAAGGGGATATGGAAACTGAAGGAAAGGAAGTAAAGATAACTGATATATTCTTGTTAGAGGACATAAATAGGTTAGAGTAAGAGTGGTCATTGTGTTAGGCATTATAATTTGATTCTACAGATATGCTGTCTCTACACATATGTATAAAAATTAATTGGAGCTTGAATTTGTTACTACACAGCTGCTTTAGATCAATATCATTTAAAATGATAATGTTAACTATTCCAAATTTTATTTATTTATTTATTTATTTTTAACTATTCCAAATATTTAATCACATTGACCATATTGTCATTCTGTTAATGTATAAGCGAATTGTGTTTCTCATAAAGTAATATAGAAAGATATTACAATCAGTGAAAGTTAAAAAGTCGAAATTGTGTTTGATATAATGATAAGGCCATCTAAACTATACTTTTCTTTAAATACATGTCAGTTCTATAAATTCAAATATGAATATGTGATATCAATGCTATCACCTTAAAATATTTTTAATTTGATTACCACAAATAAAAGATTTTTAAATGACTGTTTTTTTTAAAATATTGATTTATTTATTTTATAGAGAGAAAGAGAGAAAGCATGGAAGGGGAGGGGCAGGAGGAGAGGGAGAGACACAGACTCCCCGCTGAGTGTGAAGCCTGATCACAGGGCTCTATCTCAGGACCCTGAGATCATGATCTGAGCCAAAATCAAGAGTCAGACTTGACTGACTGACTCAACTACCTAGGTGCCCTGAAAATTTTAAATGACTTTTAATAAAAAAGTAACACCTGCTAAAACACATTGACAAGTCAATTGACAAGAAATTTGGTCTTGATCTCCTTTTACCATTTGTACCTAAGTGGCTACATACTTGTGGCTTTAGAAATATCAGTCTGTTTCTCACATGTCCATCTTCATGAACCGATTGGACAAAGTGAATACTTTGGTCGCCTCTGATTTAGCTGTGTTTGTATGTATATATTTAACTTTTATATACATTTCAGGAATGTTGAACAATATTTTGAGTTAAGTTTGCCTCAGGTAGTCATTATGACCTCAATGACATTGAATAGCCTTTACTGATCCACATCTTGCCCACCTAAATCATGCAGGTTAGGGGATCCCTGGGTGGCTCAGCGGTTTGGCACCTGCCTTTGGCCCAGGGTGCTATCCTGGAGTCCTGGGATCGAGTCCCACGTTGGGCTCCTGGCATGGAGCCTGTTTCTCTCTCTGCCTGACTCTCTCTCTCTCTCTCTCTCTCTCTATGTCTGTCATAAATGAATAAGTAAAAAAAAAAATCTTTAAAAAAAAAAAAGAATCATGCAGGTTAGACTTAATTATGTCACAGCAACAAACAGGACTTGTAAGCAGAACGTTTGGGTTTTGTTCATGCTCACACTCATGCTATGTATCTACCCTTGGTCACTTGGGAGGTTCTGCTCATTGTAGCCCTTAAGAGACATGGTCTTTCAGAGCAGAAACCAGCCTGATCATTGTCAGTTCACCATCAGAGGGAAGGAACAGGAGAGAGAATCCTACATAAGTCACTAAGTACTATAACTCAAAGTTGATGAATATCACTTCTACTTACAGCTCAGTCATATGACTCAACCAGTCATATATAAGAGGCAATTCTAACATGTGCTTAGAAGACAGAGTCAGTAATATTTAGTAAAATATCTCCTCACCTGTATCACCAACATCACTTTTGATAGATAGATAGATAGATAGATAGATAGATAGACAGATAGATAGTAGATAGGTATTAATATGGATATGGGTAGATAAATATAGATAGATCTAGATCTTTCTAAATATCTGTGTCTATATATTTACTATGTTGATGTTGGTGTTGCAGGTCAGGAAGTGGGTCAGTCATTCACCAAATATTGATGGTATATATATAGATCTATCTATCCATCTATCTACCAATCTAGCAAGAATAGTATTCTATATTATATACTTACAGTATTCCATTATAATCTAGCTTATCATTGCACAGTGATTATAGCAGAATATGTCTGATTCTTGCTTATCATTAAATATCTCTCACTTATATTCCAGTAGTTTATTTACCCATATAATTTCACACAGGCATAAATGAATAGGTTAAAATTTCTATAAAATATCAACAGTAAAGATAAAAGGATATACAAGGCTTCATAGATACTCAACAATGATAGATTTGTATAAAATGCTACTGTGTCCCCAGAAATTACATGATTTTGAATTCTATACAAACAGCTTAATAGCATCACAGATGAATGGATTTGAGATCTCTGATTTATTAATATTTGGTATTTGCAGATTTGAGTATTTTTGCTGAAGTACATTTTAAAACTGGCATAACCACAGGAGTATGGTACTTAAGGGAGATAAGGCACATTTTATAAGAGAAATATCCTTCTAACAGTGAGATTTATTCATCCAGTCCTTTACTTACAAGCCCTATATTATACTTTGTAGAGCATAGCAGAGGTTCAGGGGTGTATCCTTGACCTTAGATTTGGTCATACACTCAGATCAGACAATAAGGTCATGTTGTTCCATAGGGACCTCTGCCAATACGTATACCCTTTTTACTTTCTTTCTTCCCCCTCCCCACATCTGACTTTTTGGTACTTTTAATCCTTTGTTTTTCCTCCATTTCATAGTTCCACTCCACTTTTAGCCAACATTTTAAATGGGTTAATGGTCTTTATTTGCTCCATCTAATTCTGCTACTATAAAGAGACAGATCTATAGCTTGAGATCATGAAGGTAGGTGATAGAAGAGAGTAAAGGCTCTCATAATGTTCTGATATCAGAGTAAACTATAGACAATAAGAGCAATTGCAAACAAAGTCAAGCTATAGTTTGTGTATATTCTAATTAGCATATATTGTAATGGATGGTGTTTGTACTGGCAGTGTAAGCAATACCTACAATCCTGTTAGAATCTTAGGGCCATCTCAAATGTACTAAAGTCCTCATGCGATTTGTATATAATCCAAAGTTTGAGAAACCTTATTTATAGTCAATATATTACTATATGTACTATATGTCTATATATGTACTATATGTACTATATGTCTCTCTACTTTCCAGCTTTGAGTTAAACAAAATGTCACTTTCCATTGCCTTGCCTTATTAAGTTACAGGAGCCTGATAAATAGGGTAGTGGGAAAAAAAAGAAAAAACTCATTTCATCACACTAGTTAAGAAACCATTAAAAAAATAATAAAGCATTTGCAGAAACCCTGTAGCAAGTTTTTCATACAAGACAGACCCACACTTAAGAGTCAAACTTTCCCCGAGTTAAGGAAGAACACAACACTTTCACAAATTTGAAGTCTCCTTTAGTTGGGGAACTAATGTTTCTTGAATTATATGAAATTAATTCAAAGCAGCTTTGATGAACCGGTTGTTACATGTAAAGCCCATAAAGCACAAATGACATATAAATCATATTGATTTAGATATTGATCCTGTTTTTCAGCACTAAGTAGTTGAGGCTTCTCTGAAAGAATACTGAAGTAATACTTTTATTGCTTCCTTTAGCACATTGGGTACTACATGATCAGAAAGCTGATATGAAGAAATAGATGGCAAAGAGAGACCCCTTTATCCTATGCAAGGAGAGCAGAAGTCTTATTCTCACACATAACATGTTTAAGCATGCAATTTTCTACTAATGACCATATTAAATATTCTTACTGGGATTGTGACTAAAATAATAGTTTTACCATTTAATCATGCCCCATATAACTATAATAGGAAGTAGAAAAGAATTTTATTTACATGATTTAAAAAAAATGACAGTGGTGATTTTTAAGTCACTATTTCTATACTGCTGAAATTCTTATTTGGTCATAAGCCATTGCACTTTATATAAATGATTCTGTGTTTTAAGAAAGTCTGACAGAAATAAGCACAATCTGATAATAAGTATAGCATATTTTTCCAGAAGAATATATTTGTTGGGTGCCTAGGTGGCTGAGGTGGTTAGCCATCTGCCTTCAGCTCGGGTAATGATTCCAGACTCCTGCGATGAAGTCCCAAGTCTGGCTCCCTGCTCTGTGGGGTGTCTGCTTCATCCTTTCCTTCTGTCCCTCCCCCTGCACATGCACTCTCTCTCTTGCTCTCATATAAATAAATAAAAATCTTTTAAAAAGAATATATTTAGCTACTGTATGTTAAATGAGTTTCTAGAATTCCAAGAAATACATATTAACTAAATATGTAAATGGAGGTACTAACTATAAGAACTATATGGAAGTAGAATGAGCTTCTTAGGGACTAACGAATCTTTCACTAACAAAGAAATTCCCAAAGAGGCACAACATGGAAAACATGCTGGAAGACTTCTCCCGATATGAGAAAATCTTTCCAGTTCTGAACCTTTGAGATTCTAAGTTTTTAAAGTCTTTAACATCAAATCAGTGTTTTTTATGCATATAATTGAATATGTAAAGACACTTAATAAAGAATATCTAATCACAAAATATTAAATATTATCATCATAGAATATTTTGTGAAAAATATATAGAAATAAAAATCAGGCACTGCATCTGTTCTTTAAGAATGTAAATTAGAAAAACGATGACCAGTTTATAAAGGACAAGAGGATTCCAGCTTTCCTGATGATCTCTTTGTGCTGCATGCCTCAACCACTTCCCCTCAAGCCCCTCATACTTCATTTGCCATAGAATCAGGACATTAAAGCAGGAAGGAAACTTACCAGTCATGTCATAAAGTCTTTTTACAGAAGAAGAAATAATCTGGAAACTATTTTGTCACCATATTATTTTATATTAGATGTTCTCTACTTTCCAAGTATGTGTATATAACACTAGTGATGAGAAATTTGATTTTATTGTTTTCTAATTTTTTTACAGAAGCTAGTACAATAGCATGTATGAATATTTTTGACAAACAGAACACACAAGGTGTTACAATAATAATGTAAGACTGATCAACATATGACTTTTAGTTATTTTTTTCTTTTTTTTTAATAAATTTATTTTTTATTGGTGTTCAATTTACCAACATACAGAATAACACCCAGTGCTCATCTCGTCAGGTGCCCCCCTCAGTGCCCGCCACCCATTCACCCCCACCCCCTGCCCTCCTCCCCTTCCACCACCCCTAGTTCGTTTCCCAGAGTTAGGAGTCTTTATGTTCTGTCTCCCTTTCTGATATTTCCCACACATTTCTTCTCCCTTCCCTTATATTCCCTTTCACTATTATTTATATTCCCCAAATGAATAGTTATTAACAAGGTAGTTTAATTTTTTAAATGTCAGCTTTAAGGGTCTAAGCTATCTGAATAGCTTGAATCCAAGCAGAGGCAATCAAATAATTTATGCTTTCAAATGGATAAATGGTTTCAAAATTAAGGCAATGATACTTGCCAAAGGCAGTTTATGTCACTCTTGGTTTCCATATTCTTAATTGCAGGGGATCTTAAATAGTAAAGAGAATTTATTTCCTCACACAACAGAAAAGTTTGAGGCCACAGCCAGTGTCAGGAAGAGCTTTATCAAACTTTGATTCTGTAATCTCTCAACTACGCCCTGCTCCATGTGTCTGCTTTATCCTTAATGCTCATGGTGGCTTAAGTTTCCAGAAGTTCCTGGACCTATTCTTCTTCTCATTCCCATTTAATTCCTGGATTGAATAAAATCATTGAGCAGAAGTTTGAACATCACTTTGATGAAAACAAATGAGGTATATGCCAATCTGAAACAATCACAGTGGCTAGGGGATGGGATCAATTTCATCCAAACTTAAGACTCTGACAACTTGAGCAAAAATTCAAAGGGGTTAAAGGCGCAGCACAGCACAATGTTCACTATATAAAGTAAACTTACTTATATCTAGCCAATATTGACCAACTGCAGAGTTCACATATTTCCACACATGAAAGTAGTATAAAAAAGCTGCAGCCTTTAAATTTAACAAGTTACTATTTATTAATATGAAATGTGATAATCCATTAAAATAATTCAAAATCCTACTGGGTTTTGTAATGTCTTCTGCAGTATGAGTGAAAATAAATCACGTTAGGAAAAAAAACCCTTTCAATTATTATTTCTTTAAAAATGGTTAGAATTTTAAGGCTTTATATATGAATTTTCTAAAAATATTTTAAAGTATCCCAACTGGGAAAGCAATTTTATGCTTGCTTTTTAAAGAATCTATTCAAAGAACTCATTAAAACCATTCATTTAAATAATCTCGTGTATGTTCATTATGCTATGTCCTTTGGGAGAAAAAAGAGAAAGTATGAACTGCTGCCAGAAAGCAAATGAAGGGAACAAATGTTAAATGTAAAAGGTTAGTCCTTCATTAAAATTGTTTAAATAAGCAGCAACTCTCCCTGTACTCTTAAAACCTCTTCCAAGAAACATTTGTACACATTCAGGACAGAGAATTAAAAGTAAGAGACCTAAAAAAACCCTGTAGGTCAGTTTCATGAACTATTAGCATTTGGATCATTTTAACTTTTCATTTCTGGTTCTAGGCAATAGAAAGGGACACTGTCTACTGAGATAATGTGAAATGTTCATGGATAACATGAACCTGAATATTACAGGAGTACTGTAAATGGCAGATTTTAGAAACTTATGTTATGAAAAACGTCTATATTTTACATAAAATTCTTTGCATACTGTATATATACATACTTATAGGTTGTTCACTGTTACTTTTTGATAAATGTCTTTAGGGTCTGAAAAGGTCCTTATGGGGGAGACATGAATAATCTAAAATGACTAGGTTTATGTTTTAAGATATTGTGATAAGATGCATTTATTTTCCTTTACTTCTTCCTTGTGTAAGGAAATCACTGTAATTTTGCCTGATCGTTACATATGTCTAAAATGTCATTTCATGGCAAGAAAACTTCTTGTTGCATTTTGGGGTTTTTGTTGTTGTTGTTGTCTCTTTTCTAGTTGAACTCAGTTAAATGTTGGTAATTGACAGAGTAATAATATGACAGGTGGGGGTAGTATTTCATCCTCTAGTCACTTTTTTTCTGAAATAACGTGGTGAACTATTCTCACTTCTAGACTTTATTGGCTTATAATACGATGATTATAGTCTCAGTAAATGAAAGCTCACCTGAGGAACCTGATAGAAGACATGAATAAATGAAAAGACATATCACGATCTTAGACAGGAATATTTAATTTGGGGAAGATGTCAGTTCTTTTAAGCTAACATGTAAAAGCGATCTCAATAAAAATATCAATAGTGCTTTCCTTTGATAGATTACAAAACTGATTCTGAAGTTTATTTTTAAAATAAATATAATACTAAAACATAAGGCCTTACTAATTAAAATAGTTCATGAATGGAGAAATGAAACTGCGTACAAAGTCTGGAAATGGAACCAAATACATATACAAGTATATGGTAAAGTGTCATCTCAGTTTCTAGGGAGAAGATAGATCATTTAATATAAGTGTTGGGGCAATGCCATGGCCATCTAAATTCAATAGCCTGAGTGAGCAAGGAACTAAAAGGGAACATAAGGGGAGTACATTCTGTTGAGATTATTTTTCCATTATCACATGTTCTCTTAATAGTAAATCTCTACCTCTTAGCATTTAATACAATTGTAATATTACTTTGTTTTATAGTTTCAATCAGTCTCTGTTTCGTCCTGGAATATATGCTATACCAGGGCAGGAACTGTGGGTGATATTGCTAATTGTTTTTTAGAACATAATATACTGCCTGATTCATTGTAGGCACTCACTAAGTGTTTGTTGAATAAATGAAACTGATATGAAAAATCCAGTTGCTTCTAGGAGATAAAGATAATTTAATTTAAAGGTGTAAATTTAAGCAATTTATTGGGCTCTGATATTAATTTGGGGAGATTTTTAAAATGCAAATATTTTGTTTCATTAAGACATTCATTATTTCTGATATCTTAGACTTCCTAGTCACCCACTTTCTTACACAAGCTTGTGATTTAACTTTTACTTGCTGGACATAATTAGTCCCTTTAAAATGTATAAGACTATGTTAATAGTATGACTTTTTTATTTTTTCAAAACGGCCATTTTGCAATGGCTTTTCTAAGTCATTCTGCAAAATCAGATGTTGACCTGCAAGAGTGAATATAGGACTGTGTTAGAAAACTTAATGAAAAATCTTTCGTAGCTATCTCAGCTATCCTTAGGAAAATCATTTTTAATTATCAGACTCTAAGAGAAGCAGTATTTAAACAAAATGGTATATATACATAGTATTGCAAAAATAGTTAACAACTTGGGTGAAGGGCATTGCTTCTGTACAAAGGAGTGTCCATAATTAGCTTAGTATTTCGCCACTTCTAAATACAAGTAACAGAAAAATACATAATAAAAATGGATGTAAAGTGGACACTTGCTATGGACTGAAGGTATTTACCTACATTCATATGTTAACACCCTAGGCCCCTGTGCAATGATGGTATTTGGAAGCAGGTGGGACTCTTAACAGGGGATTGGTTTTAGATCAAGTCAGGAGGGCTAGAGCCCCATTGATGGGATTAGTGATCTCAAAAGAAGAGGAAGAGTTTCTGTCTCTGCCATGTGAGATTATAGCAAGAAGATTGTCTCCAAATGAGGAAGAAGGCACTAAACAGACACTGAATCTGCCAGAACCTTGGACCTCCCAACCTCCCCAACTGTGAGAAATAAATGTTGGCTGTTGAAGCCTCCCAGTTTCTCATAATTTGTTATAGCCACTCAAACCGACTTATACAACACTTCTTTTCTCAAGTACATGTCTGGTAAATGATTTCCATAAGCATCTGAATAATGAGCAGCTCACTGATGTCAATGGAGAAGCAGCAACCAGTTACTGACTGGCTTAAACTAATAAGGATCTATACCTGTTACTGGATCACATTTTGCTGAGGAAAATATACTATTTAGGAATAAAGAGGAAAACAATGCATTTTCGTGGGAAACTGGATAGTGTGCATTAAACCGTAGTTCACATTCTGCAGGTCCCACCCATAAAATATCCCTTTGAATAAAAAATAGAGATTGTAGTAAAGTGAAGGCATCTTGAACTTTAACTATTAAAGCAAACAGGTATTCCTGACAGAGAATATAAAGAATTTATACAGTCAAAAGAGCTTTTTGCGTATCCAGATCTGGCACCCTTATTGTGAGTGGGAAGCATAAGAACAGCTGTCTCCAGGGGACTGTTTTAATCTTTATTCTACTTTATTGTCATCCAGACTTAAAGTGTAGCTAGTGATAAGGGGGAGGGATAAAAGCTGGCTTGTCAGAAGAAGAGTGGCAATTTTTGTAAATCAAATATTTCATGTTCCAGATACCTTAATAATGCTTCCTAAATTTAACATCGACTTGTCTGACATGATGTGAATTTTGAAAGCACGTTTCATGTTCCAAAAGGGCTTTTCGCAACTTCTTGTTTTACTTTAACTTACCTTTTTCTAGTGAATACTTTAAAGGACTGACTGAATCTGGCTTAATTGTTTCATATCACTTGCATTTTGTAGGCCATTTTCCTTTTCAGTAAGTTTTTCATAGTTTGGCAAATGAAAATTTTTTTTTAGAAAAGAGAGACATGATTTTTGAATTTGACAGGGAATAGGAATAGAGTATTTTAAGAAAGAAGTATTAAGTAAGAAGGAACTGCTTATATGGAAGTGTGCTGTTTCCTTATTAGAAAATCTTGGGAAATATATTTTCTCTAAGCATAACAAGATCTTCTGTTCAACTAGCAAGAGCTTCTGTTAGTGTTGTGTGTGTGTGTGTGTGTGTGTGTGTGTGTATTTAACTTTAGGCTTTATTCCAAGTACTTTACAAACATTGAAGATATAAGTGCGGCAACAGTTTTGCCAAGTAGGTGTAATTATTTGATATTTTGAGTATATAAAGCTGAGATAGTACATTTATTTGTCCAAAGTCACATAGCAATGCGGCAGTCACAAGGCAGGATGCACACCCAGGAATCTCTGGATAAAAGATCCAAAATCTATGCAGTGCTACTCTCTACTGCAGATTCTCACTGAGGTGTGTTCCACACGCAGTAGTTTCAATATCATATGGACCCCTCAGAGCACTGCAGAGTCTCAGTCCCCACCTGAGAAAACTGAACAAAATCTGCATTCTAAGAACTTTCCATTAAAGCATAGGAAGTGGTGCCCTAGGTCATTCATGCCATTGAAGACAAACCTTCATTCTCCCAGTTATTTTCCATGGACAGGATGAAAATACGACAGCATGTCTAACCTTTATACCTAGCTTGTCAGACATGAAATCATTTTGTCGAAACCCCTTATAGAAAAGAAACAAAGGCTGAGAGAGATAAAATGAGTTGTCCTATAATCCATGAGCATTTAACCAAAGATGAATTGTAGCTGCATGTTCATCTTGTAATAAATATTCTCAAAAATGCATTTTTGTGTGCAGAGAGTTGATTCCATTAATTATCCACTACGTTTTGGATATATTTATAGGTAATGGTTATTTGTAACACAGATGCTCGTCATATTATAAAACTGAATTTTAAAATTGAGCAAATGAGGGAGTACTAGCGTCAGTGATGGTGGAGGGCTTCAGAGCAGACAAATCTATCCCAGATAAGACTTATGAACTTAGGATAAATTATGAAAGACAACTATGTAAAGGACACTCAGAGCAACAAATGTAGGCAGAAACTGGAAGATATTTTTCCACTGAGAAAAAGAATATGTGCTGGATGCACTCTGCATTTATATGGCTTTTACCCTGAGATCACTCCCCGGTCTGCTCAGCACAGGTTGGCCAGCTGCAAGAAAAACTCTGCCATCCTACTGGTTTGAGGTTTCGAGGACAGTATTTGTGGAAGACTCCTACTGAAGAAATAATAAAGGAAATCCTTCAGGATGAAGAAAAATGATGCCAAGAAGAAACTCTGCTCTAGAGAGAGGAAAGAGAAACATTAGAAATGATATGTGGATTAAATGCAGGACGCTTAATTTTTCTTTTTCTTAAAAAAATAATAAAAGCAAAAATAAAATCTTATAGTGCAGGGTTTAAAAAACATATATATATATGTGTTTATTCATATATATATATATATATGTGGAATTATGTGGAGCAAGCTTCCTATATTTTATACAAAGTGGTACAATGGTAACCTAACCCTGGATAGACTGAGATAAGGATAAATACTGTAAACAGCAGCACTGTTGCTAAATAGAACGTAAAATAGTTAAAGAGGTAAAGCTAAAAAGAATTAAAACATACTGTTTAAAATTTGATTAGATCAAAATAAAGCAGTATAGGACTAACAAAGGAAGAACAGATTAGACAAATACAAAAATATTGCAAATATGGTACACCCACATCCAAATATATCAATAATAACATCAAGTGTAAATGGGTTAAGCATTCCAAAAAAAGCAGGAAGTCAAATTAGATAAATAAAAAAGCAAGCACCAACAACATACTGTCCAACTGAATCATATCTTAAAATAGAAAACATAGGTTGAAAGTAAAAGTACTAAAAAGGTTCACCATGCAAACACTAGACACAAGACAGTTGGTATAATTATATTACTATCAGACAGAGCTTCAAGACAAGAAGTGTTTCCAGAAATCAAAAGTATGGTTTCATAATGATGAACGGTCAATACCTGAGTAAGTCATAATAATCATAAATATCTATGTACCTAAAATGTCAAGGAGAGACTGACAGACTTAAAAGAAGAAATAGATTCACAATGCTCACAGATTTTAACACATTTTTCTCTGAAACTGATGAAAAACTAGAAAAAAAAAATTAGGGCCTAAGAAGATTAAACACTGCTGAACAACTTACCCTAATTGATGTTTGTGGAACAAGGCACCACGCAGAGGATAAATATTCTTAAGGAGTGTGTGTGGTATGTTCTCTACGATAGACCATATAGGGAGGCAAAACGTAAATATAAATAATGTTTAAAACTGAAATCCACTAGAACATGTTCTGTGATTTAAGTTAGTAAACAATGCAATTTAAAATGCCAAATAGAAAATTTCTATTTTCACAAGAGAAAATCAAATATTTTTTCAACCTGAATGAAAACAGAAACATACATATGAAAAGTTGTGAGATGTAAATAATATAGCTTTTGAGGGAACAATAGGCTTTAAACTTTTATGTTAAAAGAGAAGAAACATTGAAAGTAAATTAATGTACCACCAAAAACCTAGAATAACGAACAATTTAAAACAAAAGTGAGTAGCAGGTAGGAAATTCTACAACTAAGACAAATACCAATGAAAGAGAAAACATGCAAACAAAGTTAAGCAAAAAAGTACTTTTTTGAAAATGTTAATAAATTTGATGAAACAACACAATTGATCGAGGGGAAAAAAAGGAGAGAATACACAATATCAAGAATGACAGAACACATTATTACAGATCTGATGATATTGAAAGGCTGAAAGGACAGTAACAGTATTTCGTAAGAAATATTTTATCAATAAATTTGATAATTTTGATAAAATGACAAATTCTTTAATACCTAACTTACCCGAACTGATTCAAAAGTACAAGAAAATATGAATCCTTCATATCTATTATATACATAGGATTCTATTTGTGTTAACCCTTCCATAAATAAAACTTTAAATATGTCTAATTTACATTCGCACCAGCGGTTTATGAGCATCCCACTTCCTCCACAGCCTTGCCAACACTTGGTATGGTCAGTCTTTTTAATCTTTGACATTCTAATAGGTGGTAGTAGTATTACATTGTGTCAAATTTCCCAGATGATTAAAGATGTTGAGCATCTTTTCATGTGCTCCTTTGCCATTTGTATATTTTCTTTGGCAAAATATTTGTTCAAGTCATTTGCCCATTTTAAAATTAAGTTGTTTTCTTATTGAACTTTGAGAGTTCTTCGCATATTCTTGATACAAACTTTTTCTTAAATAAGTGACTTGCCGAGTTTTTCCTCAGTGACTTGCTTTTTTTTTTCCTTTGCCTTTTGAAAAGCAGCAGGTTTTTCTTTTTTTAAAGATTTTATTTATTTATTTATTTATTTATTTATTTATTTATTTATTCATGAGAGACACAGAGAGCGAGGCAGAGACATAGAGGGAGAAACAGACTTCCTGAGGGGAGCCCGATGTGGTCTTGATCCCAGGACCCCGGGATCATGATGTGATGTGAGCTGAAGGCAGATGGTCAACCACTGAGCCACCCAGGTGCCCCAGAAAAGCAGTTCTTAATTTTGATTAAGTCCAGGTTTTTCTTTTTTTCCTCTGCATTGGTGTAGGTGAGATAGAAGTCAAACAACAGACACAAATTCATGAAGCTGACCTAGGACTAGAGAATATAAAAAGGACTTGTATAAATCAATAATTTAAGCAAAAACAACTCATTAAGAATTTGTCTAAGATCTGAACACATACTTACAAAAATACGTTCACCATTATTAATCAGGGAAGTCCAAATTAAAACTATGAGATACCAGAATATTGAGATGCCACTATGTACTTACTAGAATAACTAAAATTAATATGATCGATAATACTAAATGTTGCTGGAGATACAGCTACTTAATCGCTGACATACACAAAGTTAACCTTTTTTTTTTTTCACTATGAAACAGGAATTTCACTCCCAGGTATTTACACAAGATAAATAAAAATCTATGACCGTTGGGAGGTTAATGGAAGCTTCATTGAAGAGTCCCAGACTGGGAATAACCCAAATATGCATCAAAAAGAGAATGGATAAGCAATTGGTGGTACATCCATATAATTGAATGCTACCAGCAATAAAAAGAAAGTATTAATGCATACAGCAACATGAATAAACCATATAATTCTTACCCTAAACCACAGAAGATAACAAAGAATGCACACTCTTTCTTATGAAATTTAAGGAAAGGCAAAATAAAGCTATGGTGATAGAAATCAGAACTGTTGTTGTTGCCTTGTGGGATAAGAATAGATTTTAAGAATGAGTTTTCTAGGGGATCCATGGGTGGCTCAGCGGTTTAGCACCTGCCTTCGGCCCAGGGCGTGATCCTGGAGTCCCGGGATCGAGTCCAGCCTCAGGCTCCTGGCATGGAGCCTGCTTCTCCCTCCTCCTGTCTCTGCCTCTCTCTCTCTCTCTCTCTTTCTCTCTCTCTCTCATAAGTAAAAAAATAATTTTTTAAAAAATAATGAGTTTTCTAGAGTGATAGAAATGTAAGAGATGTCCTAAGTCATAACTGGTGGTTGCATTGGGCTGTGTTTTTATTAGAACCTGTGAATTATACACTTAATATCTATGCATTTCAATGTATATGCAGAAGTATCCTTCCATGATTATTGTAGACAGAGCCTTAAATACTCCAACACAGATATTCTTTGGTAGTCATCTTCAATAATTTGGAATGGAAACTCGAAGAAAAACTTTCTAATGGCTAAATGAAGTCTCTTGCCACAATATAAGCCTAGTAATTTATATTCAGTTCTCTTAGAAATGAAGGAAAAGGGGTTAATCGTTTCGTTATATAGCTCCTCAAATAGTATAGGCAGTTAAGGGATCTATTGTTTTCTCTTTAGCAGGCATCTTGCATTCCTTAACCTGTCCTGAGAGAAGCAATATTTTCTTGATCTTCTGATATAACCCAGTTGTTGTTTTGAAAGCCCCACTTTACAATGATGAGGACATCGCTAAGTATGAAAGAGATTTTCCTAGATCGTTATGTAAATACCACTTTTGTTTTGATCTCCCATTTACAACTGTTTGGGTTAAAAATGATCTCACTTCATCTAAGTATATAAGTACCTTCCAATCCCACTGGGTTCCTATTTGCAATAATGATATGGTTTCCATCACATAAGACAAATCGGTGTCCCAGTGCTATCATTGTTCTTATCTCCTTGTTACAGTTATTGTTTCAAAGGATACAAAGACAAGCCTGTTTTATCCACGGCCAACTTCTCCAGCTGTTTGGCATTTCATCCACTCTCACATTCTGTGTTATTGGCCTAAATTTATGTATTCTGTATCCTACTTAATTGTTTGCTCCTTTGATGCCTCTTTGGTGGAGGGTAATAATAAACATTTTCTATTATTAGTTTTTTTCTCAACAAACTTTTAGCTATAGTTCTTTAAAATGTTTTTAGTGTTTGCTGGAGTATAAAATGGACTTTACAATGGACTGAATGTTTACAATGGACTGAATGTTTGCTCCCCCACCTCAAACTCATATATTGAAATTCTAATCCCGGTGTGAAGGTATTTAGAGGTGGGGGGGTCTTTGGGAGGTAATTATGTCATAAGCATGAGACTTCATGAATAGGATTAGTGCCCTTAGAAGAAAGAGGCTGGAGAGCTATAGCTAGCTCTTTCTGCCAGATGAGGATACAAGAAATTTCCAGTCTGCAACCCAGAAAACAGTTCTTACCAGAACCCAACCATGCTCTCACCCTGATCTCAGATTTCCAGCTTCCAGAAATGTAATAAATAAATTTCTGTTTTGTAAACCATCCTGTTTGTGGCACTCTGTTATAGTAGCCCTAACTGATGAAAACTTAAAATCATCAAGCTAAAATTAATATCACACTACCTTCCACTTCCCACAGCACGTCACACTTCATAAATATAAGAAGTTTATAATAGCGTAAACTGCACATATGACCTCCCCTTCTTTGTGCTATTGTTGTTTCACTCTTCGTTTCTACATGTCATAGTCCCCATCTTACAGTGTTACTCTTTTTAAAATTTTTTAAACAGTAATTTTCTTTGTAAGGAAATTAAGAGAAGTATATATATATAAAGAGAAGTATATATATATGTATATATATATGTATATATACTTATCTCCCCACATGTGTACCATTTCTGGGACTCTTCATTCCTCCCTCAAGATTTTAGTTTGTGTATACTATCATTTCAGTATTTACAAAATTATTTCCTTTTAGTTTTTGGACACAATTAAAATAGCTGCTTTAAAATCTTTGCTAATTCCTGGGTACTTGGATGGCTCACTCAATTAAGAATTCCACTCTTGACTTCAGCTCAGGTCATGATCTCAATGTCTTGAGATCAAGGCCCACGTGGGGCTCTGCACAGAGCATGCAGTCTGCCTAAGATTCTCTCTCCCTTTCCCTTTCTTTCTGTCCTCTCCTTCCCCACCCTTAGTATGCTTTCTCTCTCAAAAAAACAAAAATAAAAATTCTGGTAATTCCAACAGCTATATCTCATCTTTCTTTTCCCTTTCCAGTGGCTAACCTATAGTTTGCAAGACAACAAAACTGTAAATTTTCCATCAGAGTTTTATTCTTCCTGCACAGCACAGATTAGTATTTTCAGTCTCACTAGCAGCCATTAAAATGTGAAACTAACCCAGGTTTCTATTCCTTCTGCTAAGTGCCAACTTACCTCAAGTTTCTGTCTGTTTTGAGTCACTCTCTAGAGCCGTCAGTTGGGTTTGTTGGTGGTGTTATTGTTAATTTGTTTTGTTTTGTATTTGTATTTATCCGGAGCCTATATTTGTTATCTTTGGGGAGTTTGATTCAATCAGAGCTATTTGCCCATAGTTATTTATTTTTTATTTCAATTTTTTTCTCTCATTTTTTCAGATTAGATAATTCTACTGATCTAAGTTTACTAACCTTTTCTTCTATTTCCACCGTGAGTTTTAAAACTATCTGGAAAAAATTTTATATCATTTGTTGTAATTTTCTGTTCAAAAATTTACCGTTAGTTGTTTTTATAGATTCCATTTCTATTCTGAAATTCCTCTTCTTGTCATTCATTAAGACTTTACTTCACTTTAAGAACTTGATCATACTTTCAGTAGTCGCTTTAAATTTTTTGTCAGTTAAATCCAACATTCAGGCCATCATTAGATATGTATGTATGTATTTCTTATTTATCCATTTATTGTATATCTAATAATTTATATAATTAGACATTTAGTGTACTGTAAGACTTAATTCTGTTGTCTTTTTCTGAAGACTGTCAATTTTTATTCTAGCTGGTAGTCAGTTGGTAGCTGGTCCCTTTGAATTTCTGTACTTTTGACTTTAATGCTTTTTCTGTGGGAATACCAAAGTGTGTACCAGTCTCCCTAAATTTGATGAGATTCACTCCAAATTCTCTCTTCTTTGTGGAGAATCTTGTATATTGTCCCAAGACAAAGAGCCAGGATGGACATAGGGAGCTCAACTCATAAATTTTCTTTTTACAGATAGTGCAGCATGATACCACATACTGTAGAAAGCCAATAATTTATTGTATTGATTATATATTTTGTACACATTTATAATTGCATATGGCAGATGGCTATGCTAGTATTAATTATGATCAGATGAAGAAGTCCCTATCCTCTTCTCTACGAGTTGTTATTTCAATAAATATTATCATCTCTCTTCCAAAAAGAAGTTAACAAACATAGCCCCATTTCTGCACTTTCCTCTACAGCCATCTTATTAAAGTATGGTCCAATACTATAAGTTAAAATATAGGGATCACAAATACAAATTGACAGAAAAAAATTTCCATTTCACAGATGTTATCCTAAAGATTTTTTTTTTGTATTTGAGCATCAGTAACATATTTTTTAAATTCACTGTATTTGAAACAATGCAGAGGATACTGAGGTTGATGTATGAGGGAATTCTGTTTTAAACAAAGTAAAATGTTCTATGATTATGAAGACACATGTCAAAGATCCATGTAAAGTATTGAATAAAATTGTTTCATGAAATATATCAGAGTTGAGTTTCTGCAACTCAAACAAGAATTATGACATTGAGGTGAGAGAATTAAGCTGAGGCCAATCACTCATGTACTAGCGAGCTATTCAGACTCAACTCAAACTTCACTTTCTCTTTGAAATCAGTTCTACTTACTTGCCCTATGTAACCTCACAATCCTAGCGCTCTCATAATTTCACTTATTCTTTACTGCTTATCAAGTTGTAATTATTTGCATATGTGCCATGTACCCTTCAGAACTCCTATTGTTCAATATATTATATAATTCTTTATTTTCACATTTTGCACAAAATTTGGTCCTTCATACTGGTTGGATTAATACTAAACACATGCTATAATTATTTTCCCCTTTTGTCTTCATTTAAAATGGAAATCAATTAGAATAGCAATTAAACCAATTACAAACACAGCTAAGTGACCCCAGCTAACAGGCAGGTCAAAAAGAGAGAGAGAGATAAGAAATAATAAATCTATATAGTTACAAGAACCTGTACCATGTGTATCTGCTCAAACATTTAGTTGTTTTTCACTTACTAGCTAGCACTGCCAAAATATTTTATTTATGAGTACTTTTTTAAATTGCATAATTACTTTAATACCTTTACTTCAGAATCTTTCAAACAATTAATGTTAGTATTAGTCTAAATGCAAAGTGATGTTAGGAATTTCTGATCACTCAGCTCTGAAAACAACAGTGATAATACTCTTCAGGGTTCAGTCCCCACCCAAGAGAAGCATCATATTTCTAAGATCAAATGATCTAGTCCTGTGGAAGGAGAAAAAATATGACCAAGATTGGCAGAGTAGAGCTTTGGTGGAGCTGGGAAACCATACCCATCACTCCTATAAGGGCAGGAGGAGAGGGGCAAAGCACCAGGCTGCACCAGGGCAAGAACTCATGCATGACCTACATGCCATCCAGCTTTATTGGCAATGTCTGTATCTGTATTTGAGACTAAGGGACACAATTTCACATTTCATATGTTTACATTTACTAGGTGGTTTGTTTTTTTTTTTTTAATCATTCACTTTGGAATGGCCAAAGGAATGCTTTGAGATTCCTCCCAAATGAGGCATTCTAATAGTCTCTATGGTTTTGAAAATCTTCTCCTAGTGTTGTCAGACCTTGATCAACATAGCCAGTATCTCAAAATGCCTATGTCACTGATGTTGCTACCTGATAGAGGACTTTCATAAGATATTTGTAGTTCTTTCAAGTGTGCATAAAATATCAGTGTTCATTTCAACTGAAACATTCAATATGAAATATTCACATATTACATGATATTCATTTTGTTGTCAGTCACTTATCCAGGATTGGCAGGTACATGTCAAAGTGTAATTCTTTGTATTTCATTACTTTAACTTTTTTGTACAGTGAAATGGTATCATAATGCACACATTTAGATAAATGAGGTTATGCCAGAGGCTGTACACCATAAATATGTTCTATTGATTTTGACCTTTCTTTTCACATGTTGAAAAATAAGTAAGATTATCTAGAGATAGTTTTATGCATTTTGAAGATTTTATAGGAATTATATTGTCCAAATATATTCCATAATTCCCAAATGTTTTACTTTGCTGTATTACTAACCTTGGAATTCACTGAGTTAACAGTATCATTTAGACATCAAATAAAACTTGAAAATCTGAATGGAGGGTAAATGTCAGTGATATTCATCCTAGGACAACCACGTTTACTATTCATTACTTTCCATGTTTAAATCCATTACTTTCCACTCAACATCTAGCCTCTATCAGCAATTCTGAGGGTTCAGGAGTTTTAACTGGGGCAGAGAGAAGAAAAAAGATATTTTAATAGAGACCCCTGCAAGGCAAGATAAGCTAACCTGACACACCTCTGTGTTAGTTCTGAGTAGTCAGGAGACAGCAGAAATACAATGTCTGCTTAAGAGGTTGGACTTGGTATGGAGAAAGTTAAGAAAAAAGACCCAAAGATAGACCAATCTTGATTTGAAAGCCTCAGGGAAGGTAGATGACAACAAGATAAAGATTGTCTAAACTTTAATAGGAAAACCAAGAAAATAGCAAGCAGCTTGGCAACCACTGACAACCACCCACAGGATATCTCTGCATAGAAGTCTAGGATTGCCAACATCTATTTACACAATGAGATAACCTGGGATAGATATTAAGAAAATGGTATTAATTATGTGCTCATTAAGGTTAGGTTATCCATAGCATTCCGGAATAATGGCAACATTATCAGTGAATAATATAATAAACTTTAAATATAATGAATCTTTATAAAACTTTTCAAAAGTATACATTTTTACTAGCACCCAGATCTTGATTTCTAAAACTCATTATCCAATTAAAGGAATCAGGGCATCTTGTAGAAATGGCTCGTTTCAAGGATTGGGAAGGGAAAAATACATGTTCTTGGAACATTTTGATGTGCCAGAAAGTAAGGAAGTACTCAAAAAAGGATGGAGGAATCTATAAAGGATATAGGGTTTTATCTGAAGGAGTTCCCAATGACCAAATAGAAGGCAACATGAACAACAAAATAAGTACCAATATTAACAAGTTATAGCCAATATAACAAACCAAATATCCGTGTATGAGTTCATATTAATATAAGTAACTGAATATAAAAATGGGAAGGAATACATGCTTCCATACAGTATAATTCCAATTGATTTATATAGAAAGCATGGTAGAAATATAAAACAACCATTAGATAAACTTCACAATTGTGGCAGGCAAAAAAAATCGATGGATTCTAGGGCTGGTAAACAAAAGTATGATGAAAAATACTGTGTTTTGCTTAGTCTCAAAGCATCTTCTCATAAGACACTCTTTAACTGCAAAATGAAAGAGAATAACTTATCAGTAGAATGAGACATGGACATCATATGCTTCCTGCTATGGTACACTGAAAAGGACACCACAAAGCCTCTGCTGTATTCCTGCCAATAATACATATAATTCAATCTAATAATGAGAACATATCACACAAACCAACCTGAGGGACATACTACAAGATAACTGCCAATATTCTTCAAAAGTACTAAGTCCCAAAAGACACGGAAAGATTGAGGAACTGTCACAGATTGGAGGAAACACAGCGACGTAACTACTAAGTACAATGTGGGATGCTAGATTGGATCCCGGACAAGAAAAAGAGCCTTAATGAGAAAACTGTTAAAATCTGAGTAAGATCTGTAGATTGGTTACTGGTGCATCACTGTTAATTTCCTGGTTTCAGTCATATAAACGATACTGTCATCAGAGTAAACTGGTTGAAACTGGTTTACAGGAATTTTGTACTATATTTGCAACTTTTTTCTAAGTCTATAAATATTACGAAATAAAAATTTACAAATGACAAGATGCGTGCTTTGATTTTTTAAAAACAAAACTCGATTGATTGATTCTAGGAAATGGCTACTCTATGCACAATGTTAGAAATGACCATTTGATATATGGCTTGTTGGTTGAGTTTTATTTAATTTTTAAGACAAAAACATCAGTGCTCTAAGTGATGCTTTATCATAAGTGCTGCCTCTCAAAATTGCTGGATATATTTTCAAGAAATGTTGGCCAGAATCAATTAGAATTGATAATCAATTGTGATGTAGCTTTAAAGATGCATGATCAATAAAAATCTTTTTCTGTGAAATTTGTCACATCTACCAGATTCTTGATAATATTTCTTCTATTGCTGTTAACCTTTAAAAGAATGAGAAAGTCTCTTCTGAGTTGATTGTAAAATTAGCACAAGATTAGTTTCTCCATCCCTTATAATTTGGAGATTTTTTTTTAAAGGTGATAAAAACAGTTACCATAGAACAGTTTTGTTATGAACGTGATTTTCAAATATAAGTTTCTTAGCAAGTATACCACATAACTGACCTTTTAGGCTGATATGAAATTTGTAGGTGATTGAGAATTTAGGAAAATTCTTTGCCCTTGGCTGTTCCTTGAAGGAAATTGCTTTAGTCCTCATGCCAAGCCATCAAATGCTATTTCCTATCTCATAACTTAGTGCTTTGGGGATCCCTGGGTGGCTCAGTGGTTTAGTGCCTGCCTTCAGCCCAGGGCATGATCCTGGAGTCCTGGGAATGAGTCCCACATTGGGCTTCCTGGATGGAGCCTGCTTCTTCCTCTGCCTGTGTCTCTGCATCTCTCTCTCTCTCTCTCTCTCTCTGTGTCTCTCATGAATAAATAAATAAAATCTTAAAAAAAAAAAGAATGTAATGCTTCTAACTTCCTGAGGTTTACTTTCCCCTGTCTTCACCAGCTTAACTCGATTCAACCTTTACTTTTACTCATCACCTTCTAATAACTAATCTCCTTGTTATGTCCCCTTTTCTCCACCCCTTCCCACCACTACATCTTTTATTACCCCTTGAACAGTATGGTTAAGGGATCAGTCACAATGATATATAATTACTTTATGTCTCAGGCTCCCCCACTAAGTTGTAAGCTCCTTGAGTCTTATTCAAGAGCTAAATCTTATTATTTCCATATCTCCATTCCTAGGAAAGTGCCTGGTACATAGTAGAAATGCAGAAATTACTTGAAAAGAAATAAGTGAATGTGTAAATGACCTAGGAGAAAAGAAGATGGATATGTTAGTAAGATTAACTGTGGTAATCACTTCACAATGTATACATATATCAAATAATCACATTGTATATTTGAAATATACTTTCTTGTCAATTATACCTCAATACAACTGAAAAAGTTAAAATCTATTCTGCTTTATAAAAGCCATAACTTTAAAGAAGAAAGAAAAGACAGAAAATGATTCAAATTCTAGAGAGAGTAAACCAAGCCAAGGTTACAAACTTATAAAATTTGTCAATCTAAGCAATATTCTAAAATTTATCTTAGGAAATAGATTTTTAGCATATTTCACAATTCCAGGTATCTAGTGTAATGCAATAAGATTATAGTCAGCTTAAGCCAAAAGATACATTGGTATTCTTATTTTGGTACCCCTTCTTACCATCAATTCACAGAAAGGCACGTGCACACACATGCACACACACAGACTCACCTCTCAAATTTAGGAACTCATTCAGTCTGCAATTCTGGTCTCCATCTGCATTTGAGAATTACCTTTGCCTTTTCTCATTCCCAAAAGACTAATTAAATTACTTCAAGAAAAAATAATATCTGTTTGTTCTAAATAACATTTATACCTTAACAGAAAGGCCTTAAATAAAAATTTAACTAAATTTAAATAAAAACATATCTAAACTGAAAACTCCTAGATATGACAGAAAAATGAATAAAGGAAAGTTTGCTTTGCTTTGTTTCCACTAAGAAGGAGGATGTCTGCTTACCCAAAATATAGGATCATCTCTACATCTTTGGTGATGATTGTAATATATTCAGCACTGATAGGTCTTAAGAATATGAGAATTATTTTCACAGGATTTTGAATAATTTCTAGTTTTCTGAAATGCCTATTTTTTTTACTACATTCTTTATCTTATTTCTTGCATCAGTCTTTGAACTGTGTCTTGCACCTTATAGGCATTAAAAAATTTTTTATTAACTTAAAGATCCTCAGCTTATAAATATGTAATATGTTCTGGTGTGAACTTATTCCTTGAGAGCAAATTAATAACTCATGGAGTCTAAAAAACTACACACAAAAGTCTAAATCAGGAAGTAGGTTAGTTGCTAAGACAATCTGGTTCAATATCTCATTCAGATAGGGAGTAGGTTTCATTTAATGAATTTCTTTTTCAGTCCTTGTCCCTTCATAAATGTAAATTACTCAGAAATGACATTTTGAGGTAACTTTCCAAAAATGCATGACTTGCACAACATGAATTTCTGTATGAAGTTCAGTTACCAGAAGTTACTGGAAGACTTTTTGAGTTAGAGTTTTATTTCTGTTGGGTCACATAAAAGAGTTTCAACTTGAGAAATAGGGAGAGGGAAAATGTGTGTCATTGTGAATGTCATAAATGCCTTAATGCATTACTTGTAATTCCTTCATCTTACACATCAAGTGCATGTGACTCTAAACTCTGTCCTATAAAATTAACTTAAAAGTTAAAATATGAAGATAGTTAATTTTTAGAAGACAAACTTTAAAATCTCTAAATTTTTTATTCAAAATTGATTTAAAGATTCTTACATTTCAGTGAATTTTTGAAAAAATAGGCATCTGTTCTAGATTTTAAATTATATATTTAACTTGTCGTAGTATGAAAAGTACTTAACAAAACCTATACATGCACATATACACATACACACACAAAACATGACTACTTTTCATTACAGACTCAAAGTAAAAACCTATGAATTCTTTTGCTAAACTCTGGACATAACAAGTTTGCAATAGCAACTCTAAATATATATGAGTCCCACTCAAGTGCTATATATGCTTCCTCAGGCAAAGTCATATGCTTTATGGAATTGGAAGGAGTTGGACACAGAAAAGTGTTTTGAAAATATTTAATTGTAAGTTTTAAACATTGAAAAAATCTTAGTGTGGTTTGTGAATATATACTACTTTCAAAATGCAACTCTCCCCACCCCTACCTTCACAATTACAACATAACTAATCCAGAACATGTACAGATGAAGTTTTGGAATATAGGTGAGGTCTGGAGCCGACAACCAAGAAAGAATTCTTGAGACATCTTTGGTGCAAAATGGTGGTTTAATTAAAGCACAGGGACAAGACCCATGGGCAGGAAGAGCTGCTGCCCTGGGCCTGTGAGGGGTGGCTGATTATATACCTGGAAGTTGGGAGGGGTTTGAAGATAGAGTACTCTCTAAGGAATTTTTGAAGCAAGGTTTCCAGGACCTTGAGGGGGCTAGCGTTAGTTGGGAAAAAGGTCACTTATTATCGTCTAATAAAACCTGAGTCATGAGACCCTTCAGATGTGTACCAGTGGGCCATGTGCTTGGAGGATGATTCCCAACATGTATCTTGGGAGTTTAGAGATAAAAGAAATTTCTAAAGGAATTTTTATATGTTAAAGTAGACTTACAGGCTCCTGGGGGTCAAGCTAAGATTGCCCTCTGCCCTTAGCAAAGTATGAACTTTGAGGCAGTTGAGTCTGTGGAGGAACGTCACTCTCCCTGTTTCAAGGACTTGTCAATGTGCTTTGTCCTTAGCTAGTCCTCTGTTCCCTCACCATACATATAGGGGGAAATTCAAGTTCCCCTCGATACTACGGAAGACAGTCATATAAATATTCCCAAATTTCAGGCATTTCTTTTTACTATATGGTAGATTACATTAGATTATAGAAGTATATGGTCAATTTAAAAATCACCTATTAGACCACTGTTATAATAAAAGTATATCAGTGAAATCATCAACCCTCTATAGAGCACTGAACTTAAAATATTAATAGTATTGGGGAGGAAAAATGTTTCACTACCCTTCAAAACTCTTCTTCTTGGTCTCAGAATTAAATTGATATGAGATGGATTAATAGAAAAAAAGTCAAAGTTTGATAACATGTATACCTGTTGTATACATGGGAGAGACCCAGGAAAACAGAGTAATTCACTGAAATAAAGTAAGCTATAATGTTACCATTTCCAGCTAAAAACAAAAGATGTTGGCACAGGGAGTCAGTTATGAGAGGTTACCAGGAAAGTGCAGGAAACAAGGGTAAGGTTGTTATGTAGATTTAAGTCCATGCCCCTCCACTAATAACCACTTCTGGAGATTTAGAGTCATTCCTCTCCTCCTGGCACTAAGGGAGACAGTCTAACAAATGGCTATTTCCCTTATACATGTAAATGTCTCCTACAAAATGTCTCTTCTATTGGTTTTCAGAGCTTTTCTTATGTCTGAAGTTTTTTTTAAAAAAATCCAGCTTACAATAATCAGTGTGCTAAAGAGACATATCTTGCAGTGGCAAAATTTGCTCCCCTGCAATATCTAGAGTTAGGGTGAAGAGTGATTCATGAGGCTTGCTGAGAAAGCCCAATTTAAATAATTTTTGTTACTGTAAATTTTTTTAGTCACAGGACAGCAGAATCAGAAACCAGAAAATACTAATAAGCAGGGAAACTAGTGGCCATTATAATGCTTTAGAATGGATTTTTCCCTGAAACAGGAAAAATTTTTTTGTTGTTGTTATATTACGTTTTTTATAATTCAATTGACTCCTTGATTAAAAAATTCCAAAAAAAAAAAATTCCAGTTGGCCAGATACCAATGATAATCACAGAAATTAATACTGAATACAGTATTTGTGGGATCCCTGGGTGGCCCAGCGGTTTGGCGCCTGCCTTTGGCCCAGGGCGCGATCCTGGAGACCCGGGATCGAATCCCACGTCGGGCTCCCGGTGCATGGAGCCTGCTTCTCCCTCTGCCTATGTCTCTGCCTCTCTCTCTCTCTGTGTGTGTGACTACCATAAATAAATAAAAATTAAAAAAAAAAGAAAGCTAGATCTCAGAACTAGCAAGTATCTTTGAGTGTTGAATGCTAAGACATCTCTAAACCAGTTTGAACCCGAGTAGAGGGAGGCAGTGCCCTATTTCTGTAATATGGCTATAACCTTTAACAATCTCCTCAATTTAGGATGAGGTATCTGAAAACAAAAATTAAATAAATGTTTTCATATATGTATAAATTTACACATACACATATATACATGTTATATTTATATTCAACAACAACAAATATATGGAAAGGAAAAAGTTCTCAATGTGTTAGTCTCTTAGTTGTATACAAAAGAAATTCTCTCCAGCTAACTGAGAGAAAAGCGTTTTTAAATTCTATCATGCAGTTTGTAGAACTTGAAAAAATGCTGCAGAACCAGACTTGGTAAAAAGGCAGGAATTTCACTTTTTAAGAAGAGAGGAAAGATCTGGATGTACAGCTTCCACAAGGAGAGAATGATGCTTTTCTTCTACTAAGACTCATAAAAGGTGGAATTCTGTCTGAAAAGGAAGCATGTGAGAAGTTAGTGCCCAAATCACCAAGGCCTCTCCATCATTCAGGCAGATATAAAAATAGGCTAACTTAAGAAAAATCAAGTGGTCTCAGAATTCTCTGAAACATATACTAGAAGAGAAAATGTAAAATGCTTTGGGGTGAATAATTTAAGACCCAAGATTTTTATACCCAGCCAAGTTGTCAAGACAGCAGAAATATATTTTGAAGTACAAGCATATCTAGAAACTACAACTTTGCACCCTTAGTGGAGAAACTACTTAGGAACTTTTCTAGCCTAGCAGGAGATTGATAACGTAAAGCAGTGATGTCCATATTGACACTTATATTAAGTGGAATTACAGAGTTACCTTACTAATTATCATAAATGTAGCTTCAAACATACTCAAGGTGTGGTCAACACAAATAATGCAAAATGATAAAATAATTTTAAACACATCATATATAAAAAGAAAAATTTGGGAAGCAAGGGGGAAGATGGATACTAATTTATTTTCAGATAAAAAGAGATGGAATGTAGCTATTTCTGAGGAAGAAAGAGAAATAATTACATATAATGTATATATTTATATATAAATATTTGCAGAAAAAAATGAAGTTTAAATAATGGCTGGAATAAAAACAAACTTTTTTCCCAAAAAAATCTAGAAAATAGAAACAAAAATATAATAAGCAGAGCAAAAGCTAATTATTAAAAAAAAAAGAACTGACCAGAATAAATAAAATAAGTCACAAAAGTAAAATTATATACTCTAAGATTTTGTAATTTAAGAAATGAAGAAGATATTTGAAAAAAGGAAAATGAAGAATGAAAGCCTGTTATTGGCTGTGTTTAGCTACTGGTTTCTTTTAATGTGGCCAAAAGCAGACACCATTGCCAATGTATAGACAATGTATATGCAAGTTCTTATATATAATTCTACTTGTAAATTTAATGTTGGAAGACCTTCTGATTATACATTTTTATATACCTTTACAGTTCATTCAAGGGCTACTTCTATTTCTATCTAATCTAGTATTTTAGACTGTTACCCAAGTCAATTAAAATCTGCAGTCTTATATGGAAACACAAAGCATTTTTAAAATTTAATTTAAATTAATCAGCCAGGATGCCTGGGTGGCTCAGCGGTAGAGTGTCTGCCTTTGGCTCAGGGCGTAATCCTGGGTCCAGGGATTGAGTCCCATATCAGGCTCCCTGCAAGGAGCCTGCTTCTCTCCCTGCCTATGTCTCTGCCTCTCTCTCTCATGAATAAATAAATAAATATTTAAAAAATAAAAAAATAAATTCAATCAGTCAACATATACTATATCATTTGTTTCAGATGCAGTATTCATTTTGATTTTTAATTTAAATTCAATTAATTAATGTATTATTAGTTTCAGAGGTAGAGTTCAGTGATTCATCAGTCTTATATAATACCTAGTGCTCATTACATCACATGCCCTCCTTAATGTCTATCACCCAGTTACCCCATCCCTCCACCCCATTTTATAAACTTGTGTAAGAGATAATTTTGTTGTAACGGTATTTTTATTTTCCAACCATAGGCAACTGAAAATTCAAGACATTTCAAGTCATTCTGGTGTGATTCTATATGGAAAGGTGACAATTTTCTTAGAATTTAGTACTGTTCTTAAAATTATTATTTTCTTCCTGGTAGCTGGAAGGAAATTAATTTTAAGAAAAAATACTTGTTGTATAGAGATTTCAAGTAGAGCTGTAAATGATTTTACATTAACCAAAAGTAGAATGTTTGGTATAAAGTAGACAAATGTCTGGGGGTAATTAATTCCCATCTGAAATGTGTGCTTACAAAAAACCCAACCCTGATAATAGTGTAAAACTTAAGTTGCCCACTGGGTTTCCTGTCATAAATATGAAAGTATTTCAGTTATGGAAAGCTAAAAATAATATTTGCTGGGAAATATTAGGGAACGTGTTAGAGAAATATCAATTTCAGTTTCCTATTAATTAAAGATGAGAAAAAGTCCCCATGTTTTGATTATTAGTGGGTTTCATAAGACACTTTTACTCTCTTTTAAAAATTATCTGTTGAAGAAATGTAGACAGTTTTCCTTCAGTTTCCCTAGCTGCATCTTTTGCAGTTGTATCCCTAAGTTCTTCTGATTCCTCAATGTCCTTCGAATTAGTAATTGGGTCTAAAGTTTGGTTAATCGAGTTTGATTTTTTTGTTTATTTGCTTATTTGTTTTATGGCCATTTCATAAGTGCTATTTTTTCTTCTGAGAAGAGTAACATATATCTCTTTTTTCTTATGTTAATGACCACAGATATTTAGATTTATGAATTCTTAAGGGGCTGAAAATTGAGTATAACGAGACCCATCCCCTCAGCTATCTGTTTACCCAGAGGTATAGTTTCTATAAGAAAGCTGAATAGATTTGGTTCATTCTCTTTATTTACTATTTTTTCCAAAAAAAGTTATTTTCTTAGCATCCTGAAATTTTCAGTATAATAGATATAATTACTGGCCCTAATTTTTTATTGGCCTTTGGTTTTTTTCCTCATGCTTTTTGCTTGTGACTTTGCAGATTCTCCCAATCAAAGCAAAAAATATTTTATGACCCCTTGACTTTGAATCCAACTATGTGGTTTCTTTTGGCCAATGATATATTAGCAAATATGAAACAAGCAAAGGCATGAAATACATTTGTGTGGTTGCACTTTCTTTTTTGCATGTATTAACCATGAGAAGAACATGCTCTAAAGAAACCTACCCACCCATGGAGGCTGAGAAAGATGTAAAAACTCTAATCAAACCTGCAACTTGGAACTAAGCCCAGCTAAACCTAACCTAGATCAATTAACCTCTCCAGCCTCATATATGCAAAAAAGAATAAATAATTATTATTTTATTCCATTAAGTTTGTGTGTGGTTTTTATGCAGTATTTTTGTGGCAACAACTAACTAATAAGTTCACCAGCTGCTTTTTTGTTAGTTTCTATTTTTTTGGATTTTAGTACATTAAAGACTTGTGAATTTAAACACATACATGCTTCAATTATTTGTAGTTACTTTCTTGAATTAAGTTACAATTGTCTCAAAGTTGGACATTGGGAACATCTTCATATTGATTATTGTGTCCTTTGACATAATTCCAATTGTCTTTGATAGTCTAGCACTCAAAAAATTATGATCTCAGTCCTATATTTTATTCAAAAAGCAGTAGTAGTAAAGAATGAAATGGGTATAAGAAAATCTAGACAAGTTCTAATTGTTTTCTGTAGTGATTAATTCAATATTTTCTTAAAATTACGTGTGAATTAAAAAAATATTTTAGTGGGGTAGATGAATTAGTTTTACAGGTACCCTACACTTTGCTTTCTGTTCCTATTGGGTAAATAACTCCTACACAAAGCACTACAAAATGCCAAAAGAATATCATCAATAACAATGTCAACTCCACATTTCCTCCATAAATGTTATAACCTGTGTCCCCCATGAATGCACACCCATATCTCACTTTTCTGAGTAATATCTAGAAGGACACAATGAAAAGAAACTTTACTGATTCAGAAAAATTCTAGCAACTGGGCTAAGGGTTAGGGATCATGTTTGATAAGCAATTACCTTGTTTCAATACAGTTATCTTTATAATAAACAATATTCTCAATATATCTTTTTTTCACCATTTCTACATACAGTAAATCTTATGCTCTGAATTTAGAATTAACATTATTTGTATAATATCAACTATAAAACTACAAAAATTTATGGTATTGGGAATAATGCCACAATCTGGTGGTAACCTAGTTATTATTATCAATGAAAATTTTACCAATAAAATTTTTTTCTATTTCAAATAGCCTGCTATTAGTCAACTATTTAAAACAGAAATGAAATGTGTCCTGCAAAACCTGGGATTTCTAAGTGTCCCTAGTATAGAAACATATTTTTTTATTTTCAGAAATCTATATGTTTGTTCTGCTTTGGTTTATTATGTTTGTGGGAATCATCATCTTCTTGAAAGTTTATAATTTCCTGAATATAATACTAGCTAAAAGAACCCTAAATGAGAGATCAATGGAGAATATGTCCATTCCCTTTGGTATTCCTAAAATGTTATGCAACATTTTAATTGACATTCTTCTTTTCTTCATCTTCTATGTCAACCAGACATAGTAAAAAATATTATTTAATTCAAAATATTTTAAATACTTTTTTTTACTTGAAATACAATATTATTTGAAAAATTATTACTTCCTCACTAAAGTAAGACTAATTATTTGCAAAATGACATGATTTTTTAGAGAGCAAATACAAATAATTCCTAAAAGATTTACATGACTATTTTCAGGTTGAATGTGGCCCAAATATAATTAGATGGCTATATGCCATTATTTTCCTGAGATTTTTTCAGATTCCAGTTATGTAAAATATCCAGAAAAAAATAACTGAATAGCCTCAGCTAGAGAGTCAGTCATAAGCCTAGATAAATCTGTTAAAAATCTAGTCATAATAATCTTTAGACATATCAGTTAGGCTTTGACTCAATATTTGGTATACATATAGTTATTACCATCCTCATGTCAGTCATAATGTTATTCTTACTGTGATTTAAGTACATCTAAAGTGGTTATGGTAGTTTTTAAACATCTATGCACTTTTCTCCACCTAGAATTTAAAACAGACAAATGTCGGAAGGTTGAAAGATAGATAATTATCTATGATCACATGTCCAGACACTATTAATGTCTTAAGGTACAATTCAAAACTTTTCTTCTTGTGCTTGCTTCGCAGCATATATACAAAAATTTTCTTCTCTATTTCTAAAAGGAAATTATCTTTCCTCACTTTGAACTTTTAGTGTATTTCATTATTCTTCATGTCATTTATCAATGGCTTATTTATATGCATGCCATATCTTCCTAGAATTTAAATTCTTTGAGAGTAAAAAATATTTCCCTGAACATCAGATCTAATGTCTTGCATATAGTAATTTCACTAAATATTTGTTGAATGAATCAAAAATTAATTAATGGATTATGTGAGCAAAACAATATGATACTGGTATCTTTATCTGGTGAACAGCCCTTTAAATATTCAAATGTAATAAATGTGGTGTTAATGTATTTCAAGACATGTGCTTCCCATTTGATGCTTGGATTGTCAAATGCTTATGGCATATTAACTGGTAGTTTATGAAACTTAAAAAAGAAAAGTCACTAGTCATATTTGCATATTTCTCAAAACCACTATTTATTATCTTTCTCCTATTGAATAATTCATAAAATAAACAAATAGTTTTAAAGTAGAAATACCAAGAGACAAAAAACACGTCTACATTAGAAAGAGAAGAAAATAGAGATATAATTTAAAAATGAAAAAAAAAAAGATGTAATATTCATTGGTTGCAGGTGAACTTTAAACACAAATGAATCTCATCTATTCAGCCAACAAACCCTTGGGGAGGACTAGGATAGATAGAAATGATGAAAAAACATCATTTCCCTTTAAGAATTCCCTTCATTAAGATAGAATATAGAAATATTAAAAACCTAAGTACAGAATGATGAATTAAGGTCTGTAAAGAGATAACTGAAAAGTGCTAAAGGAATAACACTGGGAAGTACAGAGGCAACTAAAAAGTGGTTTTCAAGGGGTGGGGTGGGGCAGTCAGGAAACTTCAAAGGAGAGGTGGCATTTGAACTGATTTATAAAGTGCACAATACACTTTATCCTTTATCTGTGTGGAGAGAGGCAGTGAGAGGTATTTCAGATATAGACAGCAGAAGCTCAATTTAATGAAGGATGAAGAAATACAAAAAACTTGGGACTAGGATGTTGTTGGGTATGGTTGGGTATCTATTAAATGAATATTTTGGAGTACTTGAAGAGTTTACTCCCAAAGAAAATGGCATAGAATGACATCAGACAAAGGACTTTAAGAGAATTTCTAAATGTTATATCCTCAAGGCAATGGAAACCTGTTGGAGGTTTTTAGGTGGTAAATAAAATAATGAACTTATATTTAAACAAATAACTCCAGTTGATACTATGATTGAAAGTAAAAAATACAAAAATATATTTTAGCACTTTTTTGGACTTTGTCTTAATAAATTGTGTTTCTGTTATAACACCTTCATTTAAATTGAAAACTGAAATCAAATAAATTGCAAAACATTTGATTACTGTTGTAGAAGTGCCTAAATTAAGATGTCCCTTTTTGTTGTTGGAAGGTGTTTAGTTATGATTTTCTTGTCAGGGCATGAAATAATCTCTATGTTCTTTATTCTAATAAAGCTGTTAAATCTTTCCATTTCAAAGGTTATGTAAAAAAAGTTAAAAGTCCATGGGACGTTTTGATTTGTGAAGCATTATAAGGAAAACCAAATCTTTTCTCCATAAGGATATTATGAGCCATGTAAAAAGGCAGAGGCTCCCATCATTTATTAATTGCTTATTATATCGCAGCCATCTTTTGGGGCTGCATTTATGTACATGTGGCCATTGATTTTCATTTAGCCCTATGAGATGTAGAGATGTGGAATCTGAGGGCAAGAGAAGTTTAGTACCTTTCCTGAGTTCATCACAGTAATAGTGGCAGAGCCATTTGATTTCAAAAAAAGTCAATAAATTTTAAATAACTGCTATTTTCAAGACATTCTATTAGTGAATTTGATTTTCTGCATGTAAATGTAGCTAAAAAATTTGTAATGGCAAGATATTAGGCCTCAGGCTTGATAGAAATACAGTGCAAATTATAAAAGAAAAATGTTCATTATCCAGAATAAAATGTATAGATTCTCACCAATATAGGAGAATTGAAGATGCTGACATTAGCTCTCCATGTGTAATCTCCATTTATAAGTAACATCCGATACAATGTACCAGTGTGTTTCTCAAGTGAATTGAAGTGACTCTTGTTATCTTGCCGGACATCTATAGGATTCCTATATAGCAGACAGTCTAAGTATCTATTGGCAAGAAATGATAAATTCAAAAAGAAAGCAACCAAAATACTTTAAAATAAAAATAAAGTACCATGGGAATAAATATTTTTATTATAACTCTTTTGGTATGATACATTTCAAGATAACAGCTTTGAACCAATTTTGGAGCTCTTTCCGTTTTTCTACTCTTCCTACTTTTTAGAAGAAACAAGAGTGATTTTTTGTTGTTGTTGTTGTTAGCATTTCTCTTCATAGTAAATTAGCCTGGGGCAAGGTCCTATCTTCTATCTCCTTGGTCACTGCAGTCACTACCAGGGGAAGTCCTGCAATGATCCAGCTGGAGTGAACATTTGAGATAGTACTGTAGTTCTCAAGTCTATTATGCACAGATGAGGAAACTGAGATGCAAAGAAATTAAGGTCACCTGGTGAATTACTGGGTGATGAAAATGTTGAGAATTATTTAGAACAACTGAGAATCATTTAGAATAATTATGCATTTCTAGAACAATTATAAAGATTTGAGCATTATTCAAAGAGAAGGTTGTAGAATGACTGACCCCATAAGTAATCTCTAGTTACAGGAATTACTCAGTAGGAGAAATTATGTAGCTGCCATCAGTTTATCCAGAACTTAGCATAGGGTGCAATGAATTAAATTCTTCGATAGAGGAGAAAAAGACAAAGAGGGGTATCTGGAAAGTACTGGCCGGGTATTATATAATGCCAGGAAAAATGACCTTCTTGAAAGAACTGACCAATTACACTACTATTTGCTGAGCCAAGACTAGAATCAGCTTAAAAATTCTTGACACCCCTCTATCTTTGAGTTTAGTGTATGTACGAGAGTGGTAGTATTGTTCCAAAAATCTATTTAGTCTTGTGCATGCCACATCAGAACCATAACTCTTGTCTCAATTGTAACTTTAAAGTATTTTTGTGATGATTTAAGGTTGGATTCATCGGTTTTCTATGGCTATCATAACAAAATAGCACTGGAAGCGGGGGTTAAAAAACAAACTTATTTTCTCATACTTCTGGCAGCTGGAAGTCCAAGATCAAGATACTGGCAAGTTTGGTTTATTCTGGGGCCCTCTCCTTGGCTTGCAGATGGTCACCTTCTCACTGTGATTTCACATGGTCTTTCCTTTGTGTGTACACAATCTTAGTGTCTCTCTATGCAGCCAAATTTTCTCTTCTTTTAAGGACACCCAGTCAGATTGTATTAGTGCACCCTCATGGGTTCATTTTAACTTCATCACCCCTTTAATGGCCCCTATCTCCAAATATAGTAATGTTCTGAAGTCCTGGAAATTAGGGTTTCAATGTATGAATTTGGGTATAGGAGGCACAATTCTGCCCATCCCATCTGTTTTCTTAAGAATGTAAAATTCACGAGGCTAGGTACTATGTTAATTTTATTTCTCACTGTATTCCCGAACCATAATGCTGTGCTTGGTATGTTTTAGATGTTCGATGTTACTTTTGAATGAATGAGTCAATCCATCGGGATGATGTTGTGTTAAAAAGTCACAGAAAAACATTCTGGAGAGTTGTAAGATATCTGGAAATAAAAATGCTGAGAAGCTTGCTACATTTGGTTTCCATAAACTGTATGTGATATTAGAAGCTGTCAATATTTTTTCCCCTGGGAGTCATCAAGGATGGTGTAGATGGTAAAGGAACACACAATTCCATGAAAAAAAGAACAGGAGGTATAGAAGATCCAAATGATTTGAGAAAAAGGAGGGAAGAAATTCTGGAATTGCCCAAGTGGGAAAAAAAACTAAAATCTTGTATATGAACTGCACTATTTTTTTAAAAGACCCTTGTCACTTACAAATGAGGAGAATTCTTTTGTGGAAAGCATGTATATCATTTCTGCTTTTAAGCAATACTACATGCTATTACCATGGGGTGTTGAGCTAGCTGGTGCACAAGACAGCCCCTTCTAAGGTGGAAAATGATAACTGTGTTATTCACAGCCAGAGCTGAGCTGAATATGTACATTCCTTTGGGTGCAGAGGAGACCAAGCATCCCAGAAAAAAATACATAGTTTTTCTGTCAGTTGCTGGATTAAAAATTCTTTGGGTGAATTGAAAGCACTGTTAAAATTCTAACTCATCAGTAAATTTCTTTCTGTTTGTAATACTTTTCCTTCTTTGAATAATATTCTGGCCACCATAAGGATTTGTCTTATATGCTTTACCTTTCTCATCCTTCTCATATTCTAATCTTTTTTATTCTTCTGTGACATGTTTTCTTTAAAGCTGTTCATCTTTCACTAATCTAGAAAACTAGCATGATAATCTATAGAAACAATAAATAAGACTTCTATGGATTACAGAATTAAAGTAATTAGATATAATACACCAAAGGAAAATGACCTAAAACAATGTTACTTAAAATGAACAGCAATGTTTTATTAAAAATAACACTTTCTTTAATTTGTGGATATTTTGAGTCTTCAAAGATGTTGGCAATAATTTATGTGTTACTAGAAGCATCTAATTACATCTAAAAAGGTTGATTTTTTTTTTTTAAACCTCAGTTAAAGATCCACCTGGAAACTGTGCTAAAGACTAGGAGCTCATATGGAATTAGAAGTGCTATAGTCACAGACTCAGAAATCTGAGTTGGAAAATAATATAGCATTACAATGACTGAGATATGAAGCTGAAAGAAACATTTCTAAATTATAGTTTTCAGATAAATTAGCCAACCTTGCCAGAGGAAGAACTGTTATCTTTCTAAACAGTATTATCCAAAAAAAGATGGGGAGAATACATAGTCAAAAATATAGAGTGTAGGGAATTTTATAGAGGTATATCAGACACTTAACTAATTAAAATATTAGGTAACTTTTTGAATTTTATGATGTTTGTGATACTTGACATCTTTTGGAAATGTGTACTTTGTCCGATATTTTCTCATTCTGAATAAATGATTACTTCTGTAGCTATGTTATATTCCAGTTGTGTGTTCCTGCTTGTTTTTTTTTTTTTAAGATGGCCCCCAAATTGCAAAAACTTAAGAACCCACAGAGCCAGGAGCCATCCTTGGATTGAATTTACTTTATCTGAAATGCCATTCCATCATTGGACATGTTCTAGATTTTTTTTCTTTATGTTGAATTCAAACTTGTCAGCTCATTATCTTTTACCTGTAGACCCAGTCTCAACCCTTAGTGACCAAATAGAACAACCTTAATTTTTTCTTCCAAAATAGACCTAAAATTCTCTTTATTGTCTGTTTTATTTTTGATGGAAACTAAGCTTAGTTCCTTCAAGAGCTTTTCATATGAAAATACTAAACCAATCTCTATGGTTCTGTGCTTCATGTGACTCTCAAAAACTATAAGTGAGACATGATAGTATGAATTTATAATAAAGTCATAAAATAGTGTCATAATACAACAGTATTTCAACTATTCCATTTTAGATACTACTTATAATGTAACTAAAAGAAGAATCAATTTTTGTTGGTCACAGGTATGCTCACAATCAACCTCCCTCCAGGGTTAAATTGTTGAATTAAATATCACTTGTTATAATAATCTTACTCTCATTAAATTAGGTAAAGTCTGGGATCCCTGGGTGGTGCAGTGGTTTAGCGCCTGCCTTTGGCCCAGGGCGCGATCCTGGAGACCCAGGATCAAATCCCACATCGGGCTCCCGGTGCATGGAGCCTGCTTCTCCCTCTGCTTGTGTCTCTGCCTCTCTCTCTCTCTGTGTGTGACTATCATAAATAAAAAAATATTTAAAAATTAGGTAAAATCTACCATTATATACTGTTCAATTTTCCATAAGGAAATCTTCTAAAATTCAAATGTATTATGCCTGCCAAATTTCTTTGCTCTGCAAAAAATAAAACTTTTTCTGAGAGGAAACTCAATATAGTTTATCTTCATGAACTTATTTCTTCAGTAGTCTGTTTGGTTTTTTTTTTTTTTTGAGTGCTCACAAAATATATTTTAATATTACAATATATAACTCTACCTAGGATGGCATTGTTTACATTTTTTTGGCTTTTAACAAAATTTGCTTCCTCTGTGTTTTGAATATCAAAATGACGATGTTGAGATACCCTCCTCCCTGGATCTCTCCTACACATCTTGCTAAAGCTGGGAGTGTAAGAATGTAGGGTCCTAATGCTTTGGGTAATATCTTAGGATTGTGTTTTCAGCAAACAACTTTTAAGGATGAGGTGTAATGTCTTCTGGGACAAAGAGCATGCGTACTTACTGGTGTAATAAGGTAGTGAATTTCTTAGAGTTCCTCTTGTGTAACATAACTTACTGTGTGCACAGGTATCCATGTAGGCCTTTGTGCATCACCCTTGTTGGAAATGAGGCTCAAGAAATTGATGTAAACATGCATCTGTATACATCTTTTGCTGTAATAAGCTTTTTTTTTTTTTTTTTTTGGTCTCTGACCCCAGGAAATTCATGTCTTCTGGCACCATGCATGACCCTATGGCAGGCTAACTTACCAGTTTGTGCATAGGTCAAATCTCAGACCCTTTAAAATTTGTGACAGACTATCTCATCTTTTTTTCTCTTTATCCTCATTTCACAATTTCTGAGAGAGGTTGATAGTGGCATTTGGTAGAATTCTGCTATAAAATTGTGGCATTAGTTAATACTTTCTCTTTTTCTTAGAAATATCGAAATGCAACAAGAAAAATTTTTTTTATTTTTTTAAGAAAAATTTTTTAAAAAATAAAGCCTTAATTTTCATGTTGGATAAAAGTGGAAGACGCATGTAATTAAAGCCTCCAAAATACATGTAAAAACTGCCAACATCAGTGAACAGTAAGCAGAAGTCCTATGGGGAAAAAATGGAGAGCCATGGAGAATGATGAGATAGCCTAGGAGCAGTCCATCTCAGCAAAAGTACTTTTCCTAAAAAAAAAAAAAAAAAAAAAAAAGGAAGGTGAAGCACGAAAAATATACTTTATGCATTTTATGTTTTGAACACTGGTACACAAAAGTGGTAATGAGTTAGTAAGGCAACAGAAGCCTCTGTGAACCAAGTTTGGTTTTGAGGAGGTGGCAATACCTAAATAATCACCCAGAAAAGTAGTATATTCAGGAAGTTCTCTAGGTGGCAGCAGAGGAGAAGATCCACTGGGTTGTAAAAAGAAACAAAGCAGGAAGACTAGACTGTCTCTGCTACCCTAACGTACATAAGAAAACCTAACTCATGTAAAGATGTAAATGTAAAGAAAGAGCAAAAAAATATAATAACTTGATAAGGTAACATGGTCCAAAATTAATATAAATATTGTGATAGACATGCCACATCCAAGTAAAAAATATAATAGAAAAAAATATCTTTTACAATAGAAACAAGGTAGGATGTCTAGGAATACCTAACACTATACATGTATTATATGAAGAATTTTAAACATTTCAAAAGAACATTTGAAAAGGAATGACCTACATTGCACTTTGGAAAGGAAGACTGCACGTGGTAAAAAAAATATCAGTTTATTAAGGTAATTTAAAGATTAACCCAGTTACTGTAAAACACTAACTCTTTTGTAGCTAAATAAGCTGATTCTAAAGTTATTTAAAAAATAAAGAGGGATCCCTGGGTGGCGCAGCGGTATGGCGCCTGCCTTTGGCCCAGGGCGCGATCCTGGAGACCCGGGATCGAGTCCCACATCGGGTTCCCGGTGCATGGAGCCTGCTTCTCCCTCTACCTATGTCTTTGCCTCTTTCTCTCTCTCTCTGTGACTATCATAAATAAATAAAAATTTTTAAAAAATTAAAAAAAATAAAAAATAAAAAATAAAACAAAAAAACCCATGAAAGTAAAAAAAAGGCGAGTTAAAAGGTTTGTTCTACACATATTAAAATATTATGGTGGCCACAAAAACTCTTCAGTGTAGTGGTTGTGAATGATTAGACAAACAAGAAAATAGAACTGACTAAAAGCATAGAAATAAGTGCCAAAATATCCAGGAACCTACTGTGAAAATAAATTTATGAGGAGAAAATGAACTATTTAGGAAATACTATTTGGACATCTACATAGCTATCTTCAAAAATGTAAATCAAACCCTTACCTCATACAATACACAGGATGAATTCCAAGCAAATAGACAACTTAAATGTTTAAAAAATCATAAAAATTCTAGGAGAAAATACGAAGAATTCCTTTATAAACGTGAAATAGAAAAATCTTCATAATTAAAAATTCAGAAGCCATAAAATCAACTAGATGAAAACAAAAAATTTACATTTCGTAAAACACCTAAGAAAAATCAAATATAATTTTTAAAATGTCAACAGATATCAAGAGATTATCTTTTTTATTTTTGAGAGGTACCTAGAGATTTATAAAATAAAATAATATTAAAAAATGAACAAAGTATATAAATACCTCATTCACAGAAAAGGAAATACAAGTATTTTCAATTAAGTCAAACCTATAGAAAAAATGCTCAAACTGACTCATAGGAAGATTGAATTTGTATATTATATTTTGATAACTAGTTTTACCTATTGAATTAGAGGTAGAGAGGAACACCTAAAGTTTGATAATGTAGTCTCTTGGCTCAGCTACAAGAAAACATGCATTCTCATGAATTGTTCACAGAACTTCAAGTCTGTACAACCCCTATACTGGACAATGTTTAACAAAATTTTATTTTTATTTTTTTATTCCAATAAAAACATACAGGATTATATTTTTTCAGGTGTACAATAAAGGGATTCAACAGTTCCCTACATCACTCAGTGCTCATCACAACAGATGCACTCCTTAATCCATATCAACTATTTTATCCATCTCCCTGTCCATGTCCCCTCTGGTAGCCATCAGTTTGTTCTCTATAGTTACAAGTCTACTTCTTGGTTTGTCTCTCTTTCTCTCTCTTTTTTTTCCCTTTGCTGGTTTGTTTTGTTTCTTAAATTCCACATATAAGTGAAATCATATGGTATTTGTCTTTCTCTGACTTGTTTCACTTAGCATTATATACTTTCTCCATCCATGTCATTGCAAATGGCAAGATTTCATTCTTTATTATGGTTGAGTAATTTTCCAAAATGGCTGTACATTCCCACCACCAGTATAAGAGGATTCCCCTTTCTCTGCATCTGCACCAACATTTGTTGTTTCCTGACTTGTTCATTTTAGCCATTCTGACTGGTGTGAGGTGGTATCTCATTGTGGTTTTGATTTGTATTTCCCTGATGCCAAGTGATGTGGAGCACTTTTTCATGTGTCTATTGGCCATTTGTATGACTTCTCTGGAGGGATGTCTGTTCATGTCTTCTGCCCACTTCTTGATTGGATTATTTGTATTTTTGGGTGTTGAGTTTGATGAGTTCTTTATAGATCTTGGATACTAGACCTTTATCTGATATGTCATTTGTAAATATCATCTCCCATTCCATAGCTTGCTTTTTATTTTGTTGGTTGTTTCTTTCCTTTGCTGTGTAGAGCTTTTTAACTTGATGAAGTCCCAATTGTTCATTTTTGCTTTTGTTTCTCTTGCCTTTGGAGATGTGTATTAAGAAGTTGCGTGGCCAAGGATGAAGGGATTGCTGCCTGTGTTCTTCCCTAGGATTTTGATGGGTTCCTGTCTCACATTTAGATCTTATATCCATTTTGAATTTATCTTTGTGTATGGTGTAAGAAAATGGTCCAGTTTCATTCTTCTGCATGTAGCTGTCCAATTTTCCCAGCATGATTTGTTGAAGAGACTGACTTTTTATCCATTGGATATTCTTTCATGCTTTTTTGAAAATTAGTTGACCATAGAGTTGAGGATCCATATCTGGGTTCTGTATTCTGTTCCACTGATCTATGTGACTATTTTGTGCTGGTACCATGCTGTCGTGATCACAGCTTTACAATAGAGCTTGGAGTCCAGAATTGTGATGCCACCAGCTTTGGTTTTCTTTACAACATTCCTCTGACTATTAGGGTCCTTTTCTGTTCCAATTTTTTGTTCTAACTCTGTGGAAAAGGTTGATGGTATTTTGATAGGCATTGCATTGAGTTTGTAGATTGCTTTGGCTAGTATAGACATTTTAATAATATTTGTTCTTCCAATCCATGAGAATGGAATGTCTTTCCATGTCTTGTGTCATCTTCAGCTTTCATCAGTGTTTTATAGTTTTCACCTCCTTGTTTAGATTTATTCCTAGGTATCTTATTATTTTTACTGCAATTATAAATAGGATTATTTTCTTAATTTTTCCTGCTGCTTCATTACAATATTTTTTTTCAAATTGATTTTGTATTCTGTGACTTCACTAAATTTGTTTATCAATTTTAATAGTTCTTTTAGTGGAGTTTTCCAGATTTTCTCTATACAGTATCATGTCATCTGCAAACAACAGAACTTTTACTTCTTCCTTACCAATTTGGATGTCCTTTATTTCTTTTTGTTGTCTGACTGCTATGGCTAGGGCTTCTGGTACAAAATTTTAAATGTGTATAATTCCACTTTGGGAAATTTATCCTTAATATATATTCATGCATGTGTGAAACAACTTATATATGGTTATTTATTACAGTATTATGTTATAGCAAAAGATCAGAAATAACCTAGATGCCCAGCAATAGAGGATTAGTTAAATAAATTATGGTGTATCCATGTAACAGAGTAGTATGCATCAGTTTAAAAAAAGCAATGCAATTGAATGATGAAATACAGGGCAATTAAAGTTTCAAAGGAATTATGATTACACAAATTAAAATATATTAAATATATTAAAATTTATGAGTTCAAAATGATAAAAAAAATATCCCATCAGTCACTATTACAGGATGCTGGAAAACCAATTTATTATTCCAAAAATATGATCAATATCCTGTCTTTCCTGTAGATATTTCACAGTCCCCCAAAAGTTGGTGTAAAAGTTCTTTATCAAAAATTAGAGCAAACTAACAAAAGAAGGATGATAGAATTATTAAATTATCATTTAGCAATTCAGTATGAGATAATAGATCTAGGCAACAATCATCAATGACTGCTCACAGCATTAAGGAAGACTTGAAGGGGAATTTTATACTGAATGAACCAGGCTAATACCACCTAAACATGCTGATTAATTACTCCAAGTGTACCTATCCCATGATACATGCATCCTGCTGAGATGCATCAAGAAGAAGATAGAATCACTTATGAAGGATGCTTGTAAATAATTACACTTGAATCTAATAAAGCACTTAGTAAATAAAGCCTCCAGTTCTAACTATTCCTTTACAGGAAATAGAGTGGGAAAAGGACCATGTTAAATACCAGGAGGTTACAGGCAATCACATCTGAATATGGAAAATTCTATAAGACAATGATCCTTCAATTAAAAAAAAAAACAGGGGGGTAGGGAGGTCAGAGAGGAAAAAGGAGAAAGAAATGTTATAGATTAAGAGAGACTTTGAGACATATCAACCAAATGCAATCTACAGACTTATTTGAATAGTGATTCAAATAAACTAATTGTCAAAATAGATTTTGAGCAAAGATGGGGAATGACTTGAACACAATCTGAGTTTTTGGTTATATAAATAAGCTATTATTGATTTAGCTGAGTATGATAGTGGCATTGTGGTTATGCAAATAAATACCTTTATCTGTTAGAGATATATGCCAAAATATTAATTGATGAAATGAAGTAAGTGAGATCCATTTAAAAATACACCCAAGTGGTTCCTGGGTGGCTCAGTGGTTTAGCACCTGCCTTCAGCCCAGAGCGTGATCCTGGAGTCCCCGGATCAAGTCCCACACATCAGGCTCCCTGCATGGAGCCTGCTTCTCCCTCTGCCTGTGTGTCTGCCTCTCTCTCTCTCTCTCTCTCTCATGAATAAATAAATAAATAAAATCTTTAAAATAAAATAAAATACTCCAAGAAAAAAATAGAAATGAGGAATAGATGAAGCAAGAGTAGCAGAATATTGATGATTAGTGCTGATATTCATTTATATTACTCTTCATACCTATGTTTGTTTTGAAAGTTTCCATAATAAAAAGTGCAGGGCCCCCTTGTGTGGCTTAGACAGTTAAATGTCAGACTCTTGATTTCAGCTCAGATCATGATCTCAAGGTTGTGAGATTGAGCCCTGCATAGGGCTCTGTGCTGAATTGTAGAGCCTGCTTAAGATTCTCTCCCTCCCTCTCTCTCTTCCTCTCCACTACACCCTTTCCCCATGTTCATGTTCTCTCTCTCTCTCTGTAAAAAAAAAAAAAAAGTAGAAACAGAAATCTCTTTATGTAGGTATGTGGACAGATTACCCAAACAGAAGTTGGAAGTGTTTAAATCACAAAAAAAAAAAAAAAAAAAAAAAAGAAGTTGGAAGTGATTATGTTTACTAATTGTATATACTATGTTCCTATTTGTATAAAAAAAAAAGAGGAAATGAATAAAAATGTAGATTCATATTTGTGTAGCAATATTTTGAGAACCTATGAATGGTTACAGAAGAAACTCTGAGAAGTGGGTAGCTATGGAAGGGAACAGGGTTGGAATTTATGCATAATGTGAATTTTATTTACATCACACAAATAAGCGAAAGTAAACAATAAGTTGTTTACATATATGATTGTGAAAACTGAAAACTAAGCATAACCAACATGAAATTAAAGAAGTACATGTTTAGTAATGTACCTTGGCATATTCTGATATTTTAACTGTGTCCAAGTAACACCATTCAAATATAAGACGACCAGGGTACTGTGCTTACTGTTCCTCCTCTCTGAGTTCAGGGGAAACTCCTTTTTGCCTAATTTAGAATTTTACAAAATTATGAAAAGATTATTTGGTCATCATCATCACAGCTTTTTAAATACATATAATAATATTTTAAGATAACTTCTCTTTTATAATAGCAGTTGTTGTAATTCCCCGTTACCAATGTTTATTCTTCTTTTCATCTATTTAACAGAGTTGAATAAGTTTCTACTTTAATGAGCTTTTACTTCCTACTGTATTTTGGTAATATAAAATGAATCAGACTAGGTTTCAGTCCTCAGTTTAGTGAGGGAGACAAATGTGAGCAAATCATTATAATACAAATACAAAGAGAAAATAAGATTTGAGTAATCTGGTTTCCTCCTCGTGGCTAAGAAGATTATACCAAAATCTCCACAATATAGTCTACACCTATTGGCCTAAGTCTTTCTAGATTTGAACTTGCCTGTCATTATTCTGAAATAAATAATCCATGTGTTTATTCCTCATATTTTCTCAAGTCTGTCTATATCCTTGTGAAGCTTACCATTCAGCTCCAGTGGTTCTTTCAGCTACATTTCTCTTTTTTCTTCATTGGAATTGTAAGTGAATTCTTTATGGAATGCTTCTCTTCTGACCACATTTCTTTTAGAGACTCAGGCTAAGGGATCATATCCAACATTCTGTCAATTTTTTTTTTTTTTGAAATTTACTTCCCCTAATCTAGCCTGTCAGTCTGGCTATGCCTTGATTTCCCTTGTTATCACAGACCAAAAGAGCTAACTGCTTCTCCAACATCCTATTATTTCCAATTCATCAGTTGGCTTTTCCATTATGGTGAAAATTAGATCAACAGTAGTAAAATTTCTTGTCACTTGTTCTTCCTTCTCAGTGGTAAAATCGACATTCCCATCAATTAAAGTGAAAGATTTATCAGCCCTCCTGCTTTTATACTGAATCATCCAGAAACTGTCTGCCTAGTTAAAATATCCACCATTAGTATATCTTCTCGCTGATTCAATATTGTCATTTCTAATATGACCAAGCTAGTTATTTTCTCTTTGCCTTTATTTTCACTAGTTTTCCAGTGCATGTCTGTCCCCAAGTACATGAGTTTTCATGCAAATATATGAAATGAAATGCTGCCCATTGTTCTTCCCTTAACTTTTTTTTATGAATATGTCATACCAAAGCTTCCAAGATTTTGAAGTATGGTTTTCAACATAATACATATCAAAAGGAATAACCAGTTCTGGAATGAGGAATAATGACTCACAACTTGATCCTCTTTCCTATCTGCTGGTGAAGACTTTAATGAGTGTAAGAATCACCTGGGGGACCTTGTTAAAATGCAGATTCTTATTCAGTAGGTCTGGGAGGGGCTTAAAGTCTACATTTCTAACAAGCTTCCAGGTGATGATAATAGTTCTGGTTAGTGGATTTCTCTTTGTATAGCAGATAAATATTTAAAAAATGTATCTTCCTCATATTAAAAAAAATTATACTAAATAAATTGATTATACAGGAAACCCTAAAATAATATAAAGAGTACATTTGTGAAAATATACATAAATATAGTAACTACAACATTATTCTTCTTTATATTTGTTAAAAGACAATCTGTCTGCCACTTAGTACACTCTCCTAATGTGATACTATTTGTATTTAGTCAGTAGAACAAAAAGTCACTTATAATCAGAAACTCCAGAAATGATACCTGGATATCTTACATATTTCTCTTTAGCTTTAAACTTATAAATGTACATTTTGTTTTTTTTTTTTATTTTTTTTTATTTATTTATTTATTTTTTTTTTTTTATTGGTGTTCAATTTACTAACATACAGAATAACACCCAGTGCCCGTCACCCATTCACTCCCACCCCCCGCCCTCCTCCCCTTCTACCACCCCTAGTTCGTTTCCCAGAGTTAGCAGTCTTTACGTTCTGTCTCCCTTTCTGATATTTCCCACACATTTCTTCTCCCTTCCCTTATTTTCCCTTTCACTATTATTTATATTCCCCAAATGAATGAGAACATATAATGTTTGTCCTTCTCCGACTGACTTACTTCACTCAGCATAATACCCTCCAGTTCCATCCACGTTGAAGCAAATGGTGGGTATTTGTCATTTCTAATAGCTGAGTAATATTCCATTGTATACATAAACCACATCTTCTTTATCCATTCATCTTTCGTTGGACACCGAGGCTCCGATGTTTCTAGCAGCAATGGCCACTATAGCCAAACTGTGGAAGGAGCCTCGGTGTCCAATAAATGTACATTTTGACACAATCTTTTCACTTAGGTACAAGGTGAGTTACACTTACTAATCTTACCCTACCATACTGTGAGATATTGATGAAATAGCTAGTATCAGTTTTCTTAAGGGAGTAGGAGAACTTAAGACACTTGTGAAATAAACAATGCAAATCAGTCTAGAAGTTCAGCATTTAAGCAGTTTTATCATTACCTTGCTTACAATTAATTCAGCAGTAATGATTTTTAGTAACTATCTGTTGTTGAGATTTATATAGAAACAATAACTCTTTTCATCCTCTCTCTCTTTTTAAATTGATTTACTATTTCTTGTCCACTCCTAGTTCATTCAGGCTTCTCCTTTTAGGGAAAAGGAAGACCTATGCATGCTAGCAAAAACAAAAGGGATAGTCAAGGATCACCAGATATCTGACGAAAACCAGCAGATTTAAATAAGGCCAAAATAAATGAAAGACCATCCAAACTGAGAAGAAACAGATGTTTCAAGGACTGTGTCAATAGCTAGCAAGCTAGCTAGCTAGATACAAAAAAATCTAGACAGAACACCAGAGAAAAATCAAGAAATTATTGCTTCCATATAACAGGAATATGATTCTATAAAAAGCAAAGATTACAGAAAAATAAAGCTCTTAGACATTGAAATATGATTACATATTTTAAAAATCTGTGAAAGGATTGGAGGATAAAATGTGATAGAATCTTTCAGAGCAAAGAGCAAAAAATCAACAAGATAGAAAATATAAAAGGAAATATGAGACACAGAGCAATCCAATAGAACATCAGACCAACAGAAGGTCAAAAAGCACATAGTGAAACAAAGAGAAGGACATTATACAAATTAATTTCCCAGAGCCAAAGAGAGGAAATATCTTCAGAAGAAACGGACCCATGAAATGTTGATCAGACTGAATGATGTAATAGTAACAATAATAACTAACATTCTTTAGCTATTTATGGTGTGCCATTTTCTGTGCCAAATGGTTAGTCCTCTCTTGTAGTTAGAAAAACAGAGACTTATAGAGGTTAAATCATTTGCTCAGTGTTACATGGCTAATAAGTAGTGGAGCTGGACTTAGACATCACTCTAAACCTCCTGCTCTTTAACACGGCAGCAATAGAGCATATTTATTGCCACCTAATCTCACCTACTTGTGTAGATTGTCCAATTCAACCATAATTGTGCATCCATGAGTCTCCTTTGAAGATTAAAACATTCATACAGGTTTAGGCACAACACAGCTGGCCTCTTTTCCTGTGGAAAGGAATTCTTTCACAGAAACCCCCTGAGTCCATACTTAAGTTGGTCATAAGGAACCAGACACCACCTCATAAACTAAATTCAATGTAGATTCAAATCTGAATAATCTTCTCTTTTCCTTTCGATTGATATCCACAATTGTGTAGTTTACTAGACATAGTGTGAAAATCTTTGTAGCAATTTTTAAGTACATATTATTGCTAGTCAGCCCATATAAATTAGTGGAGGATGCCATTTCCCCCTAGTTTGAGCTGTCTTCAATATTCTAGTGTCAGTCGTATTGCGTGTGTGTGTGTGTGTATAAGTGGAAATGATTATATAACTTGTTCCATTTCTCAGCAATCTTCTTTTTTTATTCTGGATAGCCACCCTAGCAATCTTAACCATTTTGAGAAAGTTTATTATATATGTTAACATTTACTATATCTTTGTCCTACTGATTTCTCTCTCCTGACCTTCAACCCATATATCCAACAGGTAACACTACTTATGTTTTCCCTTTGCACCCAAACTCATGATATCTGGTGCCTTTTCTGTTCTATTCCAAGACTCTGTGTTCACTATCTTCCCTACCCTTTGTTCAAGTGAATCTATAATTTATCCTTGTCAATTTCCTCTTTATCATACTCAGTCTGTAATCAATCAAACCAGCCTTTGTTGATTATCACATAATCTCTTTTAACGTCATCCATTACTCTCCATTCCAACAGTCAGTTTTACTAGATGTACTCTATCCTCTTTGCTAAATCAAGTACACCTTATGTTCCTTTCTTGACAAAGCTGAGTGAATCTAATAAAATACAAATCTTATCCAGCATTCCCCTTTGATGGCTCCCTAGTCCCCTAAACAAAGACAGAACACTGCAGTGTGGCAAGACAAAAAAAATATATCATAATTCAGCCACTTTCCACCATTTTGCCACATCTCTTTAAAATTCATACTCTCCTACATTTCCATTTTTACCCAGTGTTACAGTCAGAGAAAACATTGATTGATTCAAACAAGTTGTGCTTTTGCTTCTTTATTCCTCTAAGAAGCAGCTCTCCAGGTAGAATTATATGAGAGGATGTTTATTGGAGGAAATGCCTGTGATGAATGAAGGGGAGGAAGCAGATATAGTAGGCAAGGTGGGCATTCTGGTCTGGCATCTGTTAAAGGAGAGCAGTAGGGAAGGACAAATGAGCAAGATTCCCAGCCTGCAACATAGTTAAAGCAGGTTTCAGCCAAGCTAATGGGGAGTCCTTGAACCAAACTTACCACTAAAGGAGTCCATGACCCTCCCAAAGGAAAGTGCACTGGCACCCGTATCATAATCAGTCACTGGCTGGGAGTAAGACAGAGGAAGCATGACTTTGGGTTGCCAGCCTATTAGGTGGTGGTGGTTCCAACAGGCTGGCAAACCACATGGTCAACAGGCTGTGACTGCCTTTCCTAGCATCATCCCTGGCCTACAGAGAAAAGTCACCACTAAGCTCCCTAATGATTCTGGTGCATTCTCTCTCTCCAGTGCACTCTCATGGTCCTGGTACATGCTGTGTTCTCTGGGCCTTCCTGTAGAACCTAATCCCCTGGTGGGTCTTCTGGCCTTATACAATATATTTATTTGAGTATATGCTCAAGTCCCTTACTTCTGCTCATTCCTCTACCATTTGCCAGCGCAACTCAGGAATTGCTACTTTGCTCGGCATGGGGAATTACTTCTTCTGGCCTGTAACAGCCACCCAAGCAGAAAATTTGCATCATCCCCTAGAGTAACACCAAGGTGTTAAATCCTCTGCCCCCTTGAAACTGCCCCCAAGTGAATAAGTTCTTGATTACTTAACCTTACATCTCACCCCATTGATGAGATGTGTTCAAAATTCAATCCCAGTGCTAGCTAATGCTCATATTTCCTTCAGTGTGTTCTATCTTTCCTCCCATATGTATTCCTTCACCTAGATGATATTAGGATTTAGCTCTAGTCATCCACGTGGTAGCCCAGGGAGGAAATGGGTACAGCTCCTGAAGGATGTACTTGCTGTCTTGAAAGGGGTAAGTCTTTATAGCATCTTCTAGCACAGCAGAAGCCCTACCCCTTACAAGGAAGAGGTGAGCCTCCCTTGCAAACTGGGATAGTTCAGGGATTCTTCACTGCCAGCATCCTCAGGGGCATTCATTAATCCAGCTGCGCACAGCCCATCCTAACCAGAGCTGTGAATTCAGCATAAAGGACCTGCCTTGTTTGAACATTTGGACATCTATGGAACTCTATGAATCTAAATATCAAGTCATGAGTTATTGCCCCAGCTGGGTCCACTGTTCTACTTCAGAAGACAAAACACTCTTTGTAACCTACCAAAGAGAACCTCCAGCCCTTAATGTAATTTGTTACTGCTTGCTAACATTCCTCAGTTTCTCATTATCCCTTTGCAAGAAGTCAATGCAGTGTAGCAACAACCAGCCAACTCTCAGGAAGGAGGAATTGTTGCTTCCATATTTTTTAAATGTTTGAATCTTTCCACCTTCATGGGGCTTCCCCTGTACCAGGACATTTTCCCAGGTTACCTTTAGGTGAAATCATCTCAGTTAGACCACCACATTTACAAGGGTTAACCATATCCAAATATCACTCAGGATGGTGTTCTCTTCATTTACCAAGCAACAGGTGAGCCAGTCCTCAAACCCCACTTTCCTTGGACCACTCTCAGGACCACCTATGTTCGTTCAGATTTTCTAGGCAGTCTCCAGAACAGGATTAGTTATGAAAGAAATCATTTGAGGGTAACAAATATGAAAGATTAAAGGGAAGGAAGAAATGAGAGAGAAACCATTCAGTACATGGTAAGAAGTCTGCCTTGGAGAGAGAGAATGAGAGAGAGAGAGAGAGAGAGAGAGGAAAGAAAGACTTGTAATGAATATTCTGTCTTTGGCACAATTCTAAGAAGGCTTCATTGGGCCAAAAGATGTGGAGCCAAAGTCATTCATTAGAAGAATCACACATGCCCCCCAAATAGGACTGAACAAGTTCCCCACGACTCTCAGTTTTGAGCTTTGAGGAGGCCAAGAAAAGTATGGCTTCTATGTAAATAGAGTCATGAGTCCAGCTGGGGCTGTCAGTCAGCTATGATCCCTGCAGTAGGAGACGTAAACAGTGTATTTTCCTGCCCATCAGAGATACGAAGCACATTCCCCACCACTTGCTGACATTTACCAATAATTCAAAATTTGGCTTAGTGTTTATTTCCACTGGGGAAATTTTGCTTCTCACTTCCCTTCCCTTTCTCTGTTTCTTTATAACATGCAAAACTTTCATACATCCCCTGGGACCCCAGTGTACACCAAAGTCTGCTTGCTTTGATCTTTAATATGAGCACCTGGCAGGTAGGGATTTTTTTTTCTTTTTTAATCTTTGCATTCTTACAGTCAAGCACAGTTCTTAGGATGTGGTAAATGCTAAACAAGTATTTGCTGAATGAATAAATGCATGCACAAGAGACCAAAGGAGGTCTACTTAGGTTAGATGTTGAAAAACCTGAATACCACTGTGATGAAGACAAAGTACCAAGGAAACCCTAAAATCTCTCTGTAAACAATGAAATATTTTCAACTCCCTGAGATGGTTTAGACTTAAAACTTTGAAGTTATTTAAGAAGTAGATAACTCCTCAAGGCACCATTCAGTCCCTGCTGTTATCAACATCTGAGAGGCAACCTATTAAAAAGAGGTTATATTTTAAACTAATAACAAAATATACACTCTGATTACAAGAAAGAGTGACGCCAATAATAATACCAGGAATGACAAAGGTTAGCAGGTGACATAAGTTACCACGGAGAGGGTAAGGAATGGATAATGTTATTAAAAAGAATGAGAATTTAGGAGAAATATAAATATAGAGGAACTTGACCTCTTTGCTACAAATCTAATCTCTAGGGCAGTGTGGTTGTCAAGAATTTTGTCTTCATTAAAGAAGAAATTCAAAGTGAAAAAGAACAAGGCAATAAAGCAAATGTCAAACATGCCCAATTAGCCAGCCAGGGTTAAGACCTTCAGTCTTGAATTAAACTCAGATTTGCAGTGTTTGCATTCTTTTTCTTTCTTTTCTTTCTTTCTTTCTTTTTTTTTTTTACTGAGAAGTGGCAATGTAGTCAGAAGATTTTTTCTATTGATTAAAGCAAATTTAATTTTAAAAAGATTTCCATAACCTTAAATTTTTATTAATAAGACATTTGGCAAAAATATCAGGAAATGAGTTATATACTTCAGGGGTTATGAATTCCTAAAGTTATTACACTTCCCCATCTGAGAAAAATATCACATTTTTATTAATACATAAAAATTAGATACATTTTATAGCAGTCATTTGTATGGCCAAGCTAAGTGTTTCTATTTGTAGTGAGATGATTTTTTTTTTTACGCTGGTATTTTTATTTTCTAGTATTAAAAACACATGGGTGGTTCACTAAAAATTCATTATTAGCTTTTAGGGAATAGATACTAATATCACTCATTCTTTGAAGCATAATCAATGTGTGTCCACTGATGAAATTATTGCCATCTATATTAGAGGATTTGTTTCAATTTTCACATAGATTGTATTCAGCCAAAATTAAAAGTGAAAAGATGTCTCTTTCATCTCATTAAGATGAAAGAATGTGATCCTAAAAATTAGTACTAAATCTTCATTTCTATTTCATCTATCAGGCAAAAAGTTCATTAACAAAGCTTTTAGTTACTTAAATAATAGCTAAAAATATGTTTATATAATATTTAACATATTATATTCAATAATATTTAAACATAATATTTAAATAATAAATGAAAGATGCATAATAACCTATTAGCACATTGCCCTTATCAAAAGCGATAGATTGTTATTTACTCTTTTTAAAATGAACTTACATATGTGTATATATAGGTGTATTAAGTGTATTATATATATTACTATACATTCAATATGTTATATAATATATATAATACTGCATCTTATATAAATTGTGTATATGTATTCTAACTGGAAAGTTCTTTATAATTATGATTTTTGAGAGTAGGACTCAAGGCAACTCGGCAATGTGTAATTCCAAGGTGTCTCACGCTAGACAATACAAATTGTAAATTCATTGATGGCTTTATCTCTTCTTAACTTCTTCAAATGAAGGAATTTTTCTCAATATCTGGTAGATTCTTTACTATTTCATAATTACTGTTTTATCTCTGCCTGATATATTCAATATTCATCACACCCTCTTCTGCTCAAAGGACTAAGTAACATGTATTTATTTATAAGATATTTATAAAATGGTATAATATTTTTATTATAAATATTTATATTTATAAAGTTATAAAATATTTTATAAAATATAATAAATATAATTTATTTTTATTTTATTTTATTATTTTATTTTTTAATAATAAATTTATTTTTTAATTTATTTTTTATTGTTAAGTATAACCAATCTACTATTCCAGTGGTCTTCAAAGTCTATTTCTTGGATTCTTATATTGACAGGGGTGGTCTAAGTGAATGTGTCTCCAAATCACCCCCTAATTCTTCCAGAACTCTGGTTCTCACCCCAGCTACATGTTAGAATCACTTAGAAGGATTATTATTTTTTTTAAAAGATTTTATTTATTTATTTGAAAGAAGAAAGAGAGAAAGTGAGAGCGAACCGGGGGAGGGGCAGAAAAAGAGGATGAGAGAGAATCTCAAGCAGACTGTGCTGAGCCAGCGCCCCCAAAGTACCCCCCATTATTTTTTTTTTAATTTATTTATGATAGTCACAGAGAGAGAGAGAGAGAGAGAGGCAGAGACACAGGCAGAGGGAGAAGCAGGCTCCATGCACCGGGAGCCTGATGTGGGATTCGATCCCGGGTCTCCAGGATCGCGCCCTGGGCCAAAGGCAGGCGCCAAACCGCTGCGCCACCCAGGGATCCCCACCCCCCATTATTTTTAATTGTCTGTGAGCAACTGTGCTTTACATGCTTTCAAAACTTCCTAGATGATTCTCACATAAAATTATTTTGACACTTATCATTCCAGAGAAGCCATGTGTTTTATGTATGTTTTATAGTGTGATTATTTACAAGATCTTGTTTGAATAAATCATCTTACTGCAAAAACGTTTGAATGTTAAGCTATATCATTCTATTTGCAATGTAGTTCTTTAGTCAATGACTTCAATGATTTTTGCAGGAAAGTTCTATGGTGATATAACTATTTACTAATTATATTCTGATATCTCTGCTCCCAAGTATATTATTTTTATTATATTATGGTAGTTGAAAATTTGTTAGTAATAATATTGAACTTCATTAAAGCTCTCACTTTTGGAATATTACTTTCAAGCTCCCTATCCCTTTTTTTATTGGTGATTCCTAAAATTTGCTGGACAATTTTCTTTTAAAAATTGTCATTATAAGAATGATTCATTAGTTATATTTTAAAAATCTGTAAAATTGGTATCAACCTTTTTTTTTACTTTTAAAGATTTTATTTGTTTATTCATTAGAGACATTGGCAGAGGGAGAAACAGGCTCCATGTAGGGAACCTGATGTGGGACGCAATCCTGGGACTCCAGGATCACACCCTGGGCTGAAGGCAGTTACTAAACCGCTGAGCCACCCAGGTATCCCCTGGTATCAACTTTCTTAATTATATTTTTACTTATTTTGGGCTTTTTTTTTGTCTTTTTGGGTTTTTTTTTAAGATTTTATTTATTCATTCATGAGAGACACAGAGAAAGAGAGGCAGAAACACAGGCAGAGGGAGAAGCGGGCTCCATGCAGGGACCCCAATGTGGGACTTGATCCTGTGTCTCCAAGATCAGGCCCTGAGCTGAAGGCAGACGCCAAACCGCTGACCCACCAGGCTGCCTGGACTTATTTTGTTTAATCGTTTTATTTCCTTTTCAATTTTGAAACTTACAGAAGGTCCAAAATATAGGATAAAAATGAAATGTTAATAATGTATTCACATCTAATATATTCATGACCCCACAGTAGTTTTCAGTGCTTGAAGAACTTTTCAAAGCAGCTCTAAAATCTCATAGTCAAGATTTTAATATAAATCTTACATGTAAGTACAAACTTTTTATAACATACTTTATTTTCATCTTGTTCCAATTAGTATCCATACAGATTATAGTTCATTAAATGACCATTAAAGTCCATGAATAATGGATGTAACAGTATCCTATATCTTAAGATTAAGCTCTTGACCAAGAAATTCTATTCAGAGCAATCTTAGTTTTTATTTTTTAACTGTTATTGGAATAGATTATAAAGTTAATGGGAAAAATCCCTTTCTTGCTTTTCTTTCATTTTCCATTGTACAAATGGTAAGCCTAGAGTAATAAATGCTAATGTGTATTATATAATGTTTTAAAATAAGTGTCTTCATTATATTCATACTAATAACCTGAAATGTAATCTCATTGATTTAGAGATAATTATTAGTGGCACGATCCTCATGACCTTGGAAGCTTTGACCAGTCTGGTTGTAAAACCCAGAATATTAAAGCATTGATAAGGATTTAAGAATTGTGTGTGTGGTTATGTATAGGCACAGAATAAATCTATGTGGAGCTACTCATTTTAGTCAAATCACTAAAAAACAAAACAAAACAACAAAAAAAAAGTACCGGCATATTCAATCAAATTTATATTCATAATGGGATCAAAATAGTTGAACACACCAAATTTTCCTAACAAAATTTATTTTCAGTACAAAAATATTAATTCCTTGAATAACTTTTATGTGATACTTATCCAAGAAACACTCGCTATATTATTCAATTTGATCTTGACAAAAACTCAATATGGAAGATACATGCACACCCAAGTGCACCTACATTCAACAGAAGAAGGGCTTGTCACAAAATAAAGACAATTCTAAAGAGCAAAAACAAATTTAACTTTGGCAAGTCCCGCCTTTGTGATAAAAATACATTTGTCTCAGTGGTTTTACTGTCCTTGTTTAGAAAGCCCTCTAATTTTTCTCTCCCTCTCCATTCATTTATTCAGTTATCTGCTCATTTATTCAACAGTATTTGCTCTATGCCAACATCGCAAGTCATTGCTAGGAAAACACACATTAAAAAGATATGGAACCTCAGAATTCAGGTATAAGAGGAAACAAGGTCAAGGAAGCAAATAATTGTGAAGCAAGATCAAGAGTAAATTGTAGAGAAAAGAACAAATCTGTCTAGAGGGAGCTAAACATAACTTTTCATTCCTATGGCTAGATGGTTGCAGTAAGGGGATTCTAACAAAGTAATATGAAAGAAGAGACAAAAAATGTGGTATGGGGAGAATGTGACAAAGGGGAGGAGTAGAGATGGTGAAAGCCAAGGTTCGTACATGAGGGAAAACTATCTTGGGCAACATCACACTGATTATTTGTGCCTTTCCTTGCAGGTAATGGGAGCTACAAAAAAAGTATAAACATTTGCATTATATTCTTATTTATATGTTTGGCTATTTTAAGTTTTAGCAACATATTGGAGAATAATTTGATACTGTATATGCAGTTTGAAGAAGCTCATAACTTATAACTGAACAATTTCACGTCAGGTATATATGCACCAAAAACTCTCACACATAAGCCAAAAAAAAAAAAGATATATACATCATTGCTAACTACAGCACCTTCTGTAATAGTAACAATAGTAACAATCAAATAATTATTAGTAAGTGAATGATATGATAAAGTGTGTTTGTTCTATAAATGGATTGCTATATATAACAATGATATACACTGAAAGGAGATAATCATATGATCATCTCAATGCATTTTTAAAGGCATTGTATAATGTTCAACACCTATTTAGTATTTTTAAGTCAGCAAACTGAACACGAAGAAATTTTATAATTAATGAAGAAACTCAGTACTTAATGAAAAAATATTAAATAAAATCCCTGTAACAGGAGAAAATAAGGACATCTACTTCAACTGCTATTTAACATAATATTACAGATTTAAATCAATATTATTACAAAGTAGAGTAAATCTGAAGGCTAAAAATTAGAAAGGAAATGAAAAACTCTTTTCTGATGATATCTACATCTACCTAAAATATCAATAGAATTAAATAAACTAGTACAACTGGAAAATAATTCAACAAAATTTTAAACATTAACTACAAAACAGAGCTGACGGTGGCAAATCACCACTTGCTTATGAGTAATGTTAGCTCTGATTTGCCAGACATTTATTTTGATAAGTCTATGGGGATGCAAAAGCACATTTGAACTATTGTGAATATGATTACTCCTACAAGTTGCAGTAATGAAGGCAATGAGGCAGAGTGAATTTATAGGAATTCATAAATACAAACTTAAAAATTCATCCTGACTCAAAGAATTCTTTTGTTTAATAGTTGTTTAAGGTTAGTTTAACTTTTCTATCCCTATGTACCAAATGAAACCTACCTTAATATTTTACTGGCACCTGGATAGCACAGTCAGTTAAGCAACAGACTCTTTGATTTTGGCTCAGGTCATGATCTCAGGGTGGTGACAGGGAGCCCAGCGTTGGGTGGTGGAGCCTGCTTCAAATTCTCTCTCTCCCTCTTCCTCTGCCCTTCCCCACTCAAACTCTCTCTAAAAAATAAAAAATAAAATTTTATTTTATCATAATGATAGATTTATAATATTGCTTAATGTTATGACTGTGAATGTTAAAATTTTATGGAAGACACTAATTTACCCTTTTTAAATTATAAAATTAGCAGGTCTTGAGCTCTGATTAAATACAAGTTCCAGAAATGGAATTTTTTTTGTAACCCAAAGTGTCTGGGGCATAGAATAAACAAATGAAAACCTTGATCATTATAGTAAATACATCATCTTAGAAAATAAATCCTTGAATTATTTCAGTGAGGACACTATGCTGTGCAGTATATTTACTTTGAATATAGAACATTTGAAACACTGATGACCTTGCTTTAGTCTATATTACTTTGAATATAGAAAATTTGAAACACTAATGACCTTAATTCTGAAGACAGAATTAAGACAATAAAAAGCACACAAATAAGTACTGAAACAGAGTAATTTCTTATATGACCTACCTGCCTACAAAGGCATTCATTTTAAGATGTTTAAAAAGCAAAAGCTTAGAGAGAAAAATGTCTCAATAATACATAGGGACCATAAATTCAGCTGAATAATTCCTCATAAATTTGAAACATTTATCTAAAACTCACAATGATTTTAGATCTGAAGAAAACTTGAGATAACTCATTTTATAGATAATGAAGGATCAGAGAATTTACATGATTTATCCAGATTCACACAAATATTAGGTGGTAAAATTTGAATTAGATTGCCATGTTAGTTATCTATTGTGGTGTAACAAAATACCTAAATACATAGTGATTATAATAAAAGACAAATATCTTCTCTATCTCTCTCCATCTTATACACACACGCGTGCTCCTGAGAGTGTTTTTGGTTATTGCATTCAATCTAAATCAATTTGGTGAGAATATACATCTTTATAATATTGAATCTTCCATATTATGAACGTGGTATATATCCTCTTTCATTTGGGTCTTTAATTTTTTGTAATAAAATCTAACAGTTTTCTCCATCTTCCACATCTTTTACTAGAATTATTGCTAGGTATTTAACATTTTTTTAAAGATTTTTATTTATTTATTCATGAGAGATCAGAGAGAGAGGCACAGGCACAGGCAGAGGGAGAAGCAGGCTCCATGCAGGGAGCCCGATGTGGGACTTGATCCCTGGTCTCCACCCGGGCTGCCCGGTATTTAACATTTTAATGTTATTGTAAATGATATTTATTTAAATTTCTTTTTGTAATTTTTTTTGGAAATTGCTATTATGTACTATGATTTGAGGGGTATATTTTGCATATCCAAGACACTTGCTAAATTCTAATTAATCTACAGATTAAAAATTTTTTTGTACATACAATTATGTTGTCTGTGAAAAATTAGTTTTTCTATTCCATCCTCACACATTTTTTCTTGCCTAAAGCACTGACCAAAACCTCTAGTACAGCATTGTAGGGCAGTAATAACTGGCATTCTTGTCTCATTCTTGATCTCAAGAAGAAGGCTTTAAATATTTCACCATTAAGTGTGATGTTTGCTATAGGTTTTTACTAAGTAATCATAAGTCCTTATCACTTACTAATCATAAGTAAGTACTTGGTCATTCAATCTTGTTAAGACTTTTTATCATTAAATGGAAAGTGAATTTTTTTTAGGACGGGGAGGGGCAGAGGGAGAGAGAAAAAGAGAATCTTAAGCAGGCTCCATCCCCAGTGCAGAGCCCCAAGTGGGGCTTGATCTCATGATCCTGAGATCTTGACCTGAACTGAAATCAAGAATTGGCTGCCTAACCAACTGAACCACTAGGATGCTCCAGAGGTTAGCATTTTATCATAAAATTTTCCTTTTTAAATTATGAATTTAATCAATCTCATTGATTATTATTTGAATGCTAAGTCACCATTTAATTTCTGGAATAAACTTTTATTCATTTATTTTTATAAATGAATATTTTTATTTTATTTTATTCATTTTTTATTATTTTTAATATGTTTTTTAACATGTATTTTTTTTTCAAGGCAAGATTTGATCTTTATAGAGTGAATATGTCATCTGAAATTGCTTTTTAAAATGCTGTTCAAATATAAAAAGTATATATTTAGTAGTAATAAAATATTTTGGAAAGTCCCCCCTCTCCCCTCTGATTCTATTTTATTTTATTTTTAGTATTTTTTTATAAATTTATTTTTTATTGATGTTCAATTTACCAACATATAGAATAACACCCAGTGCTCATCCCGTCAAGTACCCACCTCAGTGCCCGTCACCCAGTCACCCCCACCCCCTGCCCACCTCCCCTTCCACCATCCCTAGTTCGTTTCCCAGAGTTAGGAGTCTTTCATGTTCTGTCTCCCTTTCTGAAATTTCAAACCTTACAAGTCACTTTTTTATTGATGTAATCATTTAACATTCTTTTTTTCCCCTCAGACACTTTTTTTAATTCTCTTTCTATTTGCCTACATTCTCATATTTCTGTCTACAATAGTCTTTCTTCTTCCTGAAGGATTCTTAGTATCACTTTTGGTGTTAACTGGTGGTGACAAATTCTTAGGGTTTGGGTAGGAGAAAGGGAGTGTGTCTGGAGATATTTTTCAGTTGCTTTTAGTATTGAATAATATTTTCTCCGTATATTAAATTTAGAGTGGCAATTACTTTCTCTAATCACTGAGTAAAGATACTATTTCATTGCCATCTAGTTTCCATCGTTCTGTTGAGAGATCACTAATAAACCTAATGATGATCCTTTATAATTAACTTGTCTTTTCTTTTTTCTAGTTTATTTTGGACCTTTGCCTTTGTTTTTAAGTATTTTTACTCTGATACTCGTAGGTATGGTTTTCTTTGATTAATACCAGTTTTGAGGGTCTAGATTTCTTCTTTTTGGTTTTATGTGTGTGTGTGTGTGTGTGTGTGTGTGTGTGTGTGTGTGTGTGTGTTTAATCTTGGTGAAATTCTTACCAATTTCTCCTCAAATCTTTTTTCTAATCCATACCTTCTCACCTCTCTAGATGGCCTAATTATAAGAGTCATATACATATTTACTGTAATTGATATGTCTGACTTTTTTCTGAAATTTATTTGTATTTTCTGTACTCCAGATTATATCCCACGTTTCTATATTGAGGAGCAAACTGGAAGATTCTTATTTCTGTGTGCCTATTCTTTTTCTTCATGACCTTGCATGAAATTCTGGCTGTTTTCGTATGTCTGAATTCTGGTTTTTATCCTCCCCAGTATTGTGAGATTGCTGAAACCCTGCAGGTCTCTCAGCCTCTGCTTAGCTGCTTCCCTCTGTCCAGGTTCTTAGCTTTCTGTCCTAAACAAAAAGTAGGCAAATGTGTGGAAGGAAAAATTAGTATGCAAAGCTTTGGGCTTATGTTAGTGAGTTACTTTCTAAACACACACACACACACACACACACACACTTTGTCTCTCTCTCTCTCTCATTTTATTTTCTCTATTTCTGGCTCTTTTGATCTGTGACTCTAAGATGTCTTCAAACTGACTTATTTTTTACTGGTGTTGGTTAGTTGTTCTCAATGTCATTATTGGCCTGGTGCAAACTTTGCCATTTTGGCCAGAAATTGAAGTGTCTCTTGATTTTTCAACTTGTTTTTGTTTTAAATTTTTTGCCTGTATTTTGTTTACTAACAAATGAAAACCATCATTCCTATGTATTTCACGGATATATTTTACAAATAATGGAGACTTTACACAGAAAAATCACATAATTAAGAAATGCACGGTTCAACTCACTCTTTCCTCAGTTCTCAATCTGTTAAAACCCTTTCTGAATCCTAAATGTGTATCTTCTGTGTCCATCTATTGAAAATATTTAGCACAGGAGTTATCTTTTCACACCCACAATAAAAAAATAGAATGTTTGAATTAGCTTTTGCTTTTATATCTGGTATTTTTGCTGGACACATTTTGGAAAACACTAATTCTTTTCAAGTATCAATTCTTTTTAAAGAAAGAGAAAAACCAGAATTAGAAGATAAATGAAAAAAATGATAGTACGAGATAAAGTAAAAGTGGTGATGGAAATTATGTGGTAGAAAGTTTCCGGCCAGGAGTCCATGATGAACACAGTAGTCTTTGTTTTCTCTCAGCTATGGCTGCTATTTACAAGATGAAGGATTTAAGATTCACATTCCCTCGGGCTTTGATTTGGAAGAAACTATTTCAGGAATGAGTTTTGGATACTAGCTGAGGTGCCACACATTATGGTTATATGGAACCTTTTTTTTTCCACTTCACTACTTGAAATTTAAACAGCATCTGTCTTATGTATGCAGAATAGTTTTCTTTCACTTTCAAAGCTGGTTGCCAATTTGCTAGATTTTTGGCTTTTTTTGTTTTTTTATTGCTCCTAACATGACTAATGATGGAGTAATTGCCACAAACCCGAGCTGTTGTTTTGAAGTACGAGTTACCTTTCAGCTGTTGCATATGGGCAAGAATACTCCAGTGATATAGGTAGGACTTCAGCAGTGATTCAGTCTAAATCTGCAAATCTCTCCAGACTACTTGGTTGTTGCAGATTTATATGATGGTCATTTGAAATCTGTGAAAACAGGAGCTCTAATTAACACACATTTGGGAGATGTAAGTAGTATAAATATAGTTTCATTGTTTATCTATCTCATTATCCAAATGAAACCAAATTCATTATCCAAGTGAATCTAGAGTATGACAAGGGATTGTATACCGGGAAAGTCACCATAAGACAAAATGAGGTAAATGAAATGCCACTTTGGCATAGGGTTATTAGAATGAAAGATATACACCGGACCTGCTATTACCAAGTAGGGAGTGCTAGAGAGAACAATCTAAGGGAAAAGAAGTCCTGTTTCTCAAAGATCTTATCACCAGAGAGATCTTATCACCAAAGAGAAAACTTTTGGAAAACTAAGAGAATTGAACCAAAGGTTAGAATCTGGTAAAATCAGATATTAGTGGAACCATAAGGGTTAAGGAGAAGGTGAAATAGAAAAAGAAGAAAATCACAACAAGCAGATGTAAGTGGGCAAAGTGTAAAAGTTCAAGACTGACACTGTAAATATTGAGCATCTGCCAGCACATTTCTTGTATAATTGCTCTGGCTGCCTTGTCGGACAGCGGGGAGGAGGCCTAAAAGAGATGCACAGCACCACTGAAATGATGCTCTAGTGTCTACTGTAGTGAATTTAAACATTCCATCCAAGAATTTAAACTTTCGTAATACATACACAAAGTTCTTAGGTTTTCCTAAATTCCCATAGTTCCTCTTCAGGCACTCCCAGTACCAACTAAACCCCACTCCTCTCTGTTCATGGAAAACACCTACGGCCTTCTTCTCTTAGAGTCATTGCCCTTCATCCTCATATGTGCACTTTCCAGATATTTAAATACCAACCAAAATATCATCTCTTCTTCCAGGTAGTGTGAGAATTTCATGAAGCCTTCTGATCTCACACTACTAAGCTAGAAACAATCCATCAGATCCTGACACTGTAAGACACTTGGGTCTTTAAGCACATATTTGTTTTTCTAAATTGCCTTGCCATTAATAGTGTATGTGTCACCTACCTTCATTTATTATAAAATTTTTAGTAACAGACACTGTGGATTATATGTTTTTCATTGTTTACAGTACTTATAAAAGTAACTTGAACATAGTGGCCACTGGAAAAAAAAAACAATGATTTTCAACACATAAACAAATGCATGGTTAGATCAATTAAACATCATCAACTATTTTATTGTTTTTTTTTAAGTTTTTAGTTTACATATCCTTTAATAATTTTCTTCTTTTACTTAACATTTTTTAATGTTTCCATTTTAAGACAACATACCTATTTTTAAAACCTTAAGAAGATTCAGCAAAATGTTAATATGTGGATAAATCATGGTGTTGTATTATTATGGGCATGTTATATTATGGTCTATTTCTACCTATTTGGCCAAAGCACTTCAGAATAAAATAGTTTAATGCACATAATGATGGCCTACATAAGAAGCTTTGTCAAGAACCTTTGAAGAAATTCTCAGTGACGACTGTATGAATCATTAAATAAATTATATATTCGTTCTGTAACTGAACTTGCCATTAGTAAGCAAATGGTGACATTACATTTGATCAAGTGAGCATCCATTTCTTGAAAAGCTGCCATTGCATCTTCTTACTGTGAATTTGACTTCATAGTACTTATTATGAATGTGATTTCATCTATTTTATTATCTCTTTAAGACAAAAACTTTGGGTTTGTTATTTTATTGCTGAGAAATGAAAACTAGAATGACTGCCATAAGCTAACAATATAAATACATTTCAGAAAAAAGATAAGACATAAATCCTACCCTCAAGGATATTACATTCTAGTAGAAAAAGAAATTATAGCACAATGTACTAACAGATTTCAACCTCAAAATAACCTTGGAGAGTAAATGCTTTTTTTTTTCTTTTATATTAATAAGAAAATTGAAGCCCAAAGTAACTGCTGTTTATATTTTACAACAAAATTACCAATATTTAGTTTCTTTTATATTAAGCTGTTATTATGTAGAAATTTATATGGACAATTTTTAAGCAAAGGAGAGATGATATCTAAACTCTAATACAATTAAAATCTATCAGTTTATGAAGTTTCATTTTATTTAATACATTGCTTTGTCTTAATAGGGCGATGCCCATGATAGGGTAGGAATGAAGATAGCTTTTATACCATTAATTCACAGCATAATAAAAGTGGTTCACTCAACATCTGATTCTATTCATAATACAGAAGTGCTAATTTGAACCACTTAGTCTACAAGATCAAATTTGGTATAAAATACCTAATGATTTTCTTCCATAAATCTATCTAGTAGTCCTTTTTAATTTGTAAAATGATACTCATTTATTTACAGATAGTAGGGCTGAAAGGAAGTTAGAATAAATTGGGACAAATTCAAAGAAGACACATATATCACTATAGAACCAAATACTCTAATCAAATGCCATTTTAAGATAGTGGAAACATTAGATTCATTGTTTTGTGAGGCCCAAAAGACAAAATCATTATTTCTCCTCTGACACCCAAGTAACCTGATTACCTGAGATGAAATATTGGGTGGAGCTTGTCTTCTTAAAACACCTAATATACAATTTCTCCTTGATGAGGAATTAAGATGGCAGAGGAGTAGAAGACCATAATTTTATCTGGTCCTGGAATTCAGCTAAATAGTATCAAATCATTTGCAACACCTGTGAAATCAATGGGAGATCTGAGAAAAGAATTGCTGCAGTTCTACAAATAGAAAAGCAACCACTTTTTGCAAGGTAGGAGATGCCCAGACATGAATCTGGAAGCATATGTTGGAAGATGAACTGCAGAGGAGAGGGAGCTTTTACACAGGCTACCGGAAATCCTAAGCAGCAGAGGACAGAGTTGAACCTTTAGACGTCTGCTACAGTTGGGGATGCCCCTGGCTTAAAGGCGCTCAGATGGCAAAGCACAGTGGACTCCCAGGTGGGACAGTGTCCTCTCAGGATCCCCAGGGTCCCCGACGGAACAGGGATGCCTGAGTGTGGCATGATTTCCAGCACAGGAGAGGGGAAGCCAGCTGAAAGCAGTGAGTCTAGGGCCAGCATTCTGCTCGGTGTTGCCATTAACCCGAACTACCGCACAGTTGGGCAACCACACTTGGAACAAGGGCCCAGCAAGCAGAACTGTGGAGAGACACCCCACCCCCAGGAATGGCAGCAGTCTGCGCCACAGGAGTCCCTAAAGTTTGGAGACTGGAAATAGATTTGCATGCCTGAGATAAAAAACACACGGTCACAGAGTTAGGACAGAAACCAGGGAAACAAGAGTGACTGCTTTTCTTTGAGGGCACACTGAAGAGTGGGGTGCATGAGCTTTCAGCTCCAGGGCTAGAGATAGGAGTGTCTCCATTTTCATCCCCCTCATTGGTGCTGAAAGCACACAGCAATCTGGAGCTGATTACACTGAGTCCTGCCCCCTGGGAAGGGGGGGTGCAATTCTGTCCCCACAGAGACACCTGACACTCAGTGCAACAGGCCCCTCCCTCAGAAGGCCAACAGGAACAACTGGCTAACACCAAGTTTACCCATCTTAGAGATCTGCAAAATTTCAGCTCTTGAGGGAAATAGTACATAGCACTGATGGGTTTTTAAATTATTCATTAGTCTTTCAATTGTTTGTTTTTCAGCCATTTTCTTATTTTATCAATTCTTTTTAAATAATTTTTTAATTTTTATATATGTTATATATATTTTTAATTTTTGGTTTCTTTTCAGTGCATTTTATTTTACTTTAGTGTATATATACATATATATATATATATGTATATATATATATATATTTCCTTTGTATCAAATATTTCTTTCCTATTTTGGGATCTAGTTTCTTTTAACAAACAAACCGAAATACATCCAGGGTCTCCTTTATTGTTTTGTTCTGTTTTATTTCTTGTTTAGCTTTTTCTTATTTTTTTCCTGTTTTCTTCTGATTTGTTTTGTTTGTATTTTTCTCGTGTTGTTATTGCTATTTTTTGTCTTTTCTCTTTCTTTCATTTACTCTTTTCAGGATACTGGTAAGAGAAAGAAGAAAAGAGGCAGTACTACTTCCTGGCAGGGATTTAATCAATATGGATATAAGTAAGATGTTGGAACTAGGATTCAAAACAATTATAAAGATACTAGGTGGACTTGAAAAAAATTATAGAAGATAGTAGAGAATCCTTTACTATAGAAATAAAAGAACTAAAATCCAGGCTGAAATTTAAAATACTATTACTGAGATGCAGTAAAAAATGGAGGCTCCAACTGCCAGAATAAATGAAGCAAAAGAGTCAGTGATATAAAAGACAAAATGATGGAGAATAAGGAGGTTGAGCAAAGAGAGAGAAAAACAACTACTGGATCATGAAGGGAGAATTCAAGAAATCAGCAATACTATAAAGTGAAATAATTGTCAAATAATAGATGCCCCAGAAAAGGAGAGGAAAGAGAGAGAGATGGAGAGGGATCATTCGAACAAATTATAGCTGAAAACTTTTTAATATAGGGAAGGAAACATGAATTCAAGTCTAGGAAGGCACAGAGAACCCCCCCAAAATCAATAAAACTCAACACCTCAACTTATAATAGTGAAGCTTGCAAATTTCACAGATTAAAGAGAAAATCCTGAAAGCAGCTTGGGACAAGAGGTCCTTATCCTAAAAGGTATAAACATAAGGCTGGCAATAGACCTGTCCACAGAAACCTGGCAGGCCAGAAAGGACTGGCATAATATATTCAATGTGCTAAATAGGAAAAATATGCAGCCAAGAACTCTTTATCCAGCAGGGCTGTCATTCAGAATCGAATGACATTCAAAGATAGGCTGTCATTCAGAGATAAAGAATTACCAAGACAAACAAGAACTGTAAGAATTCATGAACACTAAACTGGCCCTGCAAGAAATATTAAAGGGGATCCTTTGAGCAAAGAGAGAGCTCAAAAGAAACAGGCCAAAAAGGAATAGAAACAATCTACAGAAACTTTACAAGTAAGACAATGGCACTAAATTCATATATTTTAATAATGACTCTGAATGTAAATGGAATAAATGCTCCAATCAAAAGACACAAGGTATCAGATTGGATAAAAAATTGAGACCCATCAAAATGCTGTCTATGAGAGACTCATATTAGACTCAAAGAAACCTCCAGATTGAAAATGAGAGGGTAGAGAACCATTTATCGTACTAATGGACATCAAAAGAAAGCTGGAGTAACAATCCGCATATCATACAAACTAGGTTTTAAACCAAATACTGTAATAAGAGATGAAGAACTACACTATATCACAATAAAAGAGTCTCTCAATAAGAAGATCTAACAATTGTAAATATGCCTCTAACTTGGGAGCAGCCAATTATATAAATCAATTAATAACAAAAGTAAAGAAACCTATTGATGATAGTACAATAATATTAGAGGACATTAACACTGCACTCACAGTAATGGACAGATCATCTAAGTAGAAGACCAACAAGAAAGCAAGAGCTCTGAATGACACACTGAACCAGGTGGATTTCACAGATATATTCAGAGAATTTCATCCTAAACCAACAGTACACACATTCTTCTCAAGTGCACATGGAACATTCTCCAGAATAGATCACATAGTAGGTCACAAATCAGGTCTCAACCAGTACCAAAAATTGGGACAAAACTAAAAGTCTCCCTATAGAACAGGAGAAGATATTTGCAAATTTCTATTCAGATAAAGGACTAGTATCCAAAATTTATGAAGAACTTATCAAACTCAACATCCAAGGAACAAATAATCCAGTCAAGAAATGGACTGAGGACACAAACAGACATTTCTCCAAAGTGGACATACAAATGGCCAGCAGAAACATAAAAAAATGCTGAACATCAGTAGGCATCAGGGAAATACAAATCAAAATCACAATGAGGACACCAATGCCAGTCAGAATGGCTAAAATTAACAACTCAGGAAAAAAATGGATGTTGATGAGGAGCCAAAGAAAGGGGAACCCTCTTACATTATTGGTGGGAATGCAAACTAGTGCAGCCACTCTGGAAAACAGTATGGAGGTTACTCAAAAATTTAAAAATAGAACTACCCTGTGACCCAATAATTGCACTACTAAGTAATAAGCCAAAAGATACAAACATAGTGATTCAAAGAGGCACATGTACCCCAATGTTTATAGCAGCAGTGTCTACAATAGCCAAAACATTGAAAGTGCCCAGATGTCCATTGACAAATGAATGGATAAAGAAGATGTGATGATATATATTTATATATTCCACTATCAGCTGTACAAAAGGATAAAACCATTATCAGCCATCAAAAAGGATCAAAAAAAGATAAAACCTTGCCATTTGCACCAACATAGATGGAAAGAGGGTATTATGCTAAGTGAAATAAGTCAGAGAAAGAAACGATTTCACTCATATGTGGAATTTAAGAAACAAATCAGATAAACATAGGGAAGGAAAAATAAGATGAAATCAGAGAGGGAGACAAACCATAAGAGACTCTTAACTATAGGAAACAAACTGAAGGTTGCTGGAGGGGAGGTGGGAAAGGATGGGGTAACTGGGTAATGGGCATTAAGGAGGGCTCTTGATGTAATGAGCACTGAGTGTTATATACAACTGATGACTCACTAAACTTTATGTCTGGATGTAATAATATACTACATGTTAATTAATTGATTTTATGTTTAAAAAGTTTCTCCTTTTAATGCTCATTTATTAAATTCCATGTTTTTCTAGAGTCTAAAAATCAGACCAACCTTTCTTCTGTTAATGCATTGGTCCTTATATTTAAACATTGAGATCTTGTGTGGAACACCCTGGCCAGGGAGGGTAATTTTTCAGTGGCTCAGAAAGATGCTGCTCATGATATTTCTACTCTAGGGGCATGCTCTGTCACACATTCATCTATCTCTTGTCTCCATCAGTCATTGTTGTGTTTATATTATCACTATTTTTTCATGCAAATTCATGAATTCTGTGTTTTATTTTCTAATTTTTTTCCAAAACATGCCTTTTACCCTATAGATATAAGCAAGGAAATCCATGTCTCCAATATGATATGGAGCACATTAAAAGATTAAAAACACTGGTGGCACTTGCATGCCTGTATTTACATGTGTATTATTTGTTTTTATGTGTGTGTGTGTTCACATATGTATATACATATTGTATGTTTGGTATAAGCTTATTTTTTCTTCATTTGACAAAATAGAATGTCCAATTATGTTTCAATTGTATCATTTAACATTTGGGTTTTTCCTTGTTGATATTTTTTTAAGAATCCAATCTTTGAGAGAACAGGGCCCAATGTAGATTGTTTTATTAATCTTTCTATGTAAGCATCATGCACAGAGCCAATGATGACATGAGTATAAAAAGTAGGATGATGCCTTCTATAAATCAGAAAACCAAGTGTTAAATTCAGATATAAATCCCACTGTTCTATGCAAAGTGAGAAAGAAAAAAAAAGTTTTGTACCTAAATATTTTCTTGTTTTATTAGGTAGTAGTATTTCATACAAATTTTGATAATTTATCATATTTTACTCTAATTCTGTATAATAGGGTCATTAAACATGTAATGGTAAAGGTATGATGACCTCTAGATATCTGACCAGATGGCCAACATAATATTTTGTATTGATTGCCTTAAAAATTTACTAGTGTAGTTTTTATCACAATTTCAACTAAAAAATGCAAAATGAACAGAAATATCCTTATTACACCTCTATTTTCAACAGTTGATTTTTCACACCAACTACAATAGATGCTTTGCAGTTTTTGATCATTAATGATCTTTTCTTTGATAGAAGGCATTTAATATCTTTGCTTAATGCTTTACCGAAAATAGTTTTAAGATAATAAAACCAACTCTCTAGTGATAACATGTGTTCTCAAGTCAGTAGTGATGAGGATCGTGTTTTATCTTACTGTTGATTTACCATAATTGAATTAACCTTTACTGGCAAGATAATGTATGTGATTTTCCAGGCTCAACTGAAAATGAAAATTCTCTTCAATTTTGTCTCCGTCTCTGCCTTTGCTCCTCTGTGTGTGTGTGTGTGTGTCTGTCTGCCTCTGTCTCTCATCCATGTGCTCACAGAACCTAAAAGATGATATTGACACTTGAATTTACCTTCTGAATTGAAATAGATTATTTTGAAACATGATACATTAGTTTTTGTTACATAAAAAAATTGCAATTGTTGGTTCTTAAAACAACTATTTATTTAGGTCACAAGTCTATGGATCAGAATTTCGATCTGAGTTAGCCACAGAGTTCTTTTAATGTCTGAGCTTAACTAGACTGACTCGTGCATCTGCTGTAAACTGAAGGCATACTAGTTACGGTAGAATCAGAAACCCATATAAGTTTCAGATACTTTCTTTTTTTTTTTTTTTTTTTTTAGATACTTTCTATTTTCATGTTCTTTTTATATTGTACCTTATTATTTTGTAAAAATATCAAAAATTCTTTCCTTTTTATACCATGCTAAGAACAACAGAAAGATTCTGTATCCATGCTTGAATAATAATTGTTATATATATAACATATATATATATATGGCAGTTTACATCTGAAGACTAAGTGGTCTAAGTAAGGGTAGAGAAAATAAGATTCAAGAACAGATACGGAGTAATTCAATCTAACTGCTCCTCACCAGCGAGCGATTATCCTTCTCAAAGTAAAACATTGAAGTTTTGTGTGTTTAGGTTAATGAAGGAGGCAATTCCTTACAAGTAGGTATTTTTCATCAAGGATATGGTGTGGATCACTTCATCTAATACAATTATAATCTACAAATTCTATGCTAGAGGAATAAATATGAGAGAATTTAAGTGTTATTTGCTGGAGATTATCAGAAATAAAAGCCTTTCTCATCAATGATTCTAAAACATATGCTTTGTCTTAGTTTGGGGTGCAATAACAATGGACCATAATCTAGGTAGCTTATGAGCAAGAGAAATTTACTTCACACATTTCTGGGGGTAGAAGTCCGAAAACAGGGTGCCAGCAATCTCAAGTTCTATTGAGAAACTTCTGGTTTCAAATTGCCAACTTCTCATCATATTCTCACAAGGTAGAAAGAGGCCAAGAAAATGCTCTGGGTCCTATTTATAGGAGCATTAATCCATTTCAGTGTGGCTCAATTTTCATGATCTGACCACTTCTCAAAGTACCATCACAATGGGAGTTAGGATTCCAACTGATGAAATTTGGGAGGGACACAACCATTCAGACCATTGTATCCCTCCTGGCCAAAACAATGAAATGATAATGTAGCCTCATCTCTGAATATGCTTCCTTCACTCAATTGTAAGAAACCCAAGTAAATGAACAGAACAATATTAGCCTTATATATGAAAGAATATATTGGGGAAGTAAAGAATGCTTTTAATAAAAATTTTAAAAAGGGGTTAAGTGATATAATCTGAAAATTACAACCTGATCTCAGAATAGGTTGGTACCATCTTCTTCTTCATTTATGTATTTTTAAAGGAATAGAATAAAATTTTATCTGCTACCTTGAACTGTGTGTTCTAGGATTCAATTTTATATGAAATGCATTAATGTATAAACATTTGCAAACTTAAATAAAACCTAATTTCATAATTAGGTAGTATACCACAGGCCTTTGTTTATAAATATACCAGGTTCAGTAAATACCTTTTAAGTGCCAGCCCCCTCTGGGGCTACTTCATCTTAATTTATTTCCTTCTTCATTAATTTTCATTTTAAAAAGTTAAGATGTTCCTTAATAAGTATATAATAAAAAGCAAGCCAGTTGTCCCTAAAGCATAAACCTCACATGGAATAGAAGTATTTTCATATGAAAAGTAAACAGCAGCTAGGGTGGCACTTACTGAGGAAACTGAGCTCATACAGCATTTGTTGCTGGGTTGAGCTTCTCAGTCACTGAGGGAAAATAAGAAGGTATTCCTCTCATTTCCTGCTAGAGGTTTGAAATTATAAAATCAATATTGGAACATAAATGTGAAATTACTTTTTCTTTTATGGATACATTTCTGCTGATTGATTTAAGTGCTTTCTTGTCATTTCTGCATGGTATCTCTCTCTATGTTGAAAGTCTCAACACATAACTCTAGTTATTGAAAGTCCTTCTGTTTAAATAGCAAGAAATGTGAAATTTTACCTAGAATAAATATTGGAAATCCTCAGTTTATGTAAACTGTTTTCTTTATATTTCCCTTTCCCTAAGGCCTTCTCCAAGAGACATTATGACAAACATGAGCTCAGTCTCCACTTCTAATTACTCTACTCATAACCACATGATACTTTCATGAGCATGGGCACATTGCTTAACATTACTGAGTGTTAGTTTCTTCAACTATCAAATAGGAACAAGGCTAACAATCATATATGCTCTATTTGTTAGTTTAAAGTAGCAAGACAGTGCAGGTGTCCATTTTGAGCTAAGTTGAATACACAGGTTAGGTAACTCCTCCACATCCTGCTTTCCTCCATATTTGTTTTTATTCTTTTATAAGGGATCTTTGGTTACAAAATTGAGGAGATGGAATTGGGGATGGGTTGAAAGTGCCTGATGGCAGTCAGACCTGGGTGTGCAAATGGAATGGAATAGGACATCCGTCAAGCTCCTTGAACTGAATTTGTGCTTCTATGATTAGAGGAGCGACAGACAAAAACTGATGTAATTTCTTGGAAACTTGTTTAATTTTTGGCAGTTTAGCCTTTATAAGTCTTCATTCCTGTCTGTGAACTGGTGATGATAGTTCATGGGGATGCTGGGTGCATTAAAGGACACTGTAGATTTTTTTTTTATTTTATTTATTTATGATAGTCACACAGAGAGATAGAGAGAGACAAAGAGAGGCAGAGACACAGGCAGAGAGAGAAGCAGGCTCCATGCACTGGGAGCCCGACGTGGGATCTGATCCTGGGTCTCCAGGATCGCGCCCTGGGCCAAAGGCAGGCGCTAAACCACTGCGCCACCCAGGGATCCCTAGATTTTTAAAAAGTAAAGTGATCAGCCAGTGATCTAAAAATATCTAATTATTATTGTCATAATTACCTTTATCATCTATGAGACCCCCTGTACAAGCTGACTTGTTTCAGGACCCAAATAATAAGCATGGGAAAAAATTGTTTAGGATGCTATTTTTCTCAACCACCCTCTTGCATCTCAATCCAAGGAGTCCCAACCTTTGGAGATATAAAGAGACTGTAATCTTAGTATGGATTGCAATTTTTATGATGAGAAATAACACTATGAGATTTCACCAGGTAGATTTGTGAGCAGAGACATAAATAAGTGGAGCCAGAACAGGAGAATAGTATGGTAGCTTTTAGATGATGACCACCTTCAGGAAGCACAGAATGCTGAGATTTGAAGCACTTGGATTACATAGGTCTTAACATAGTGCAGCAAGCATTCAAAAAATGATTGCTGTAACATTATCATTAGGTCCATTTTCCACTTATTATAGGAGCCAGATAGCTGAAGAAGAAAATGAACTCCTAAACAGCTTTAGTCAACCACAATAGCAGTTTTCTTAGTATGTTGACAGTTTTCAGTTGCTTGGGTTTAAAATAATGATACAGTATTATAGCTCCAGATGGTTAATGAAAATAGAGACAACCATAAATCCTGGGGGATTTTCTGCTTGGTGAGAAGTAAAGAAAGATAAGCTAAAATGTATTAGAAACACAGGATACCTTTATCACTTTGTTCAATACTTAATATCTCAACATCTTGATGGATGTATAGGGTTTCAATAGGCACATTCTAGAAAGAAGTAAAAACAAGAGTGGAATGAAAACTTATGGGAAACATGAGTAGTCCAAACTGCCTAAGGATAGGGTTTCCTTTGTGCATGTTTCAGTTATTTATTGCCGCATAACAAAACATCCCAAAATTTAGTGGCTTAAAACAGTGATTTGTTATTTCTTGTGATTCTGGGGTTGACTGGTCAGATCTTCTGATCCAAATGGCCCAGGCAGGAAACAAACACATGGCTGCATTCAGCAGGATATCCTGCTGGCGTGTCTTGGTTCTCCTTGACATGAAGTCTCCTTGACATGAGATCTCGTCCACCAGGGCCACTCAATGTGACCTTTCTCCAGCAGAATAGCCTTTGTAGCATGGCTGGTGAGTTCCATGAGGGAACATTCCAAGAGGATAACTCCCAATGTGTGAAAATAAATATACTTCTGCTTGAATCATGGTTGTTAATACCTCCTTGACCAAAGCAAGTCATGTAAACAAGCCTCTGGAGTGAATGTGAGATACAGAAAAGTAAGAATATTGGAAGGTAAAACTCGTGAGTATATTGAGAATGGGAGAAGTTGACAGTTTAATAGAAAAGATTCAAAGATGGAACCAATAAGAATCATCTCTTCACCATCCATAGTGGACAGAGACTGTGTGGCTACTTACAACCAAAATCCCAGTTCTTTGGGTAGAAAAGATTTTTTGGGGGTGGGGGAAAGTAACAATAAATTATTCACAAAAAAGAAAAATAATTGTAAGCTTAAAAGTTGGTAGATATCATTAGAAGATTTAGCTATAATTAAGTTTAGGTTGACTTGTAGTGAAAACTGCTCACAAGAGGCTTAGAAAATATCTCTGCAAAGGAAACAATCACGTTAGAAAAATTATAATACAAGAAAGAACAATAAGATTAGCAGAATCAACTTTTGGAGAGATTTTCAGGGAAATTTCTCTCCACATTCTCAAAACCCAAATAAAATAACCAGTACTAGCAGTGGAAGTCTGATAAAAGAGAGCTGTCTATTCTCAGCTCCTACTTGTATGACAGATTGTTATATTTGAGACCCCCAATGAAATGCATCTCCTAAATACACATCTAGTATATTCTTCTCCAACACTGAATCTGGCCTTGCCTATGTGACTTGCTTTTGTCAATACGCCATCAGCAAGCATGATACACACAGAAGTTTACAACAGTTAACCTGATTGCCACGTGGGAAGCATTTATTAGCATACTGCTGTGGGTGTCAAATCATAAGAGAATACACAGATAGAAGCCCTGAAGAATGGGTGGGCATCTCGAATATTTCTATCTCAGCTGAGTGCCAGCTGAATAGGCCCACATTAGCAGTCCCAGCCAATGTCACATGAAGCTGAGACAATCAGATATACAAAATTCTTTCAAAAATGCAAAAATTTGAGTAAATAGGTGCTTGTTTTATAAACAACTAAGTTTTTGGATGACTTGTTACGCAGTAATAGATATGTGAAAACAAAAATATGACTGGGGGGAGGAAACTAGAAATGCTATGTAATTTCATATATATGGAACATTTATGAGGTGGGGTATAAGGTATAAAGGAAAAAAGAAGAAAAGGCAACATCCATCCATCAGAAAATAAGACTAAAATCCCCATTACGTGTCCTTAGTATGGCAATTTAGTGGGAGTACTATGTTCATGCCTCTGTATCCTACATCTAAAGCAAATTCTTTCTGTAAATATTTCCTTCCCACTGACAACTAACCTACAAATAGGGAAAGTATTTCCCCCCATAACTTTCCTCCTATAAGTTTTACTCTTTTAGCTTTTGTGTTTATGATTCATTTGAAATATTTTTGGTATATAGAGCATAAAGGAAGGATTGACTTTCATTCTTTGCATATAAATATCCAATTGACCAAGGACCATTTGTTGAAATTCCCCAACTAATTCCTTGGAACTTTTAAAAAATCATTGATATGTGTGGGTCTATTATGGAATCTATTCTCTTTTCATTGATCTATATATCATCACGCTAATTTAAAACTCTTTAAAAATTTTTAATTTAAACTCTAATTAGTTACCATACAGTACAATATTGGTTTCAGGAGCAGAATTCAGTGATTCATTGCTTACATACAACAACCAGTGCTCATCATAACAATACCTCCTCAATACCATCACCCATCTAGCCCATCTCCCATCCACCTCCCTCCATCACCCCTCAGTTTGTTCTCTATCATTAAGAGTCTTTTATGGTTTGTTTCCCTCTCTCTTTTCTCCCACCTCCCATATGTTCATCTGTTTTGTTTCTTAAATTCTGCATGTGAGTGAAACCATATGGTATTTGTCTTTCTCTGACTGACTTGTTTTGCTTAGCATAATACACTCTAGCTCTATCCACATCATTGAAAATGGCAATATTTCATTCTTTTTGATAAATGAATAATATTCCAGTGTGTGTATATATACCACATCTTCTTCATCCATTCATTTCAGTCAGTGGACATTTGGGCTCTTTCTATAGTTCAGCTACTGTTGATAATGCTGCTATCAACATCACGGAACATATACCTCTTTGAATCTGTATTTTTGTATCCTTTGGGTAAATACCTACAGGTACAATTGCTGGATCATAGGATAATTCTATTTTTGACTTTTTTGAGGAACCTCCACATTCTTTTCCAGAGTGGCTACACCAGTTTTCATTCCCACCAAGAGCACAAGAAGGTTCCCCTTTCTCCACATCCTCATTAACACCTGTTATTTCTTGTGTTGTTGATTTTAGCCATTCTGAAAGGTGTGAGGTGGTATCTTGTCGTGGTTTTGATTTCATCATCAGGGAAATAATTTAACATTATCTTAATTGCTTTAGAGTTCTAGTAATTCTTAAAATCAGTATAAGTCCTTCAAAATTTATTTTTCTTCTTTTTCAAATTTGTCTTGATATTCAGATTCTCTCCAATTTCATATATTTTAGAAAAAAACATGAAAGAATCTTGGTTGGAATTACATTAAATTTTTAGATCACTTTGTGAAGAATTTACATCTGAACTATGCTAAGCCTTCTCATCTATGTTCATGCCTTCTCTCCACTTATTATGGTGTTCTTTATCAGCAATTGGTTGCAGTTTAAAACATACAATAATGAACATATACTATTAAATTTATCCCCAATTATTTAATGTTTTATATAATTGAAAATTAAATTCTTTCATGTCAAGTTCCAATCCTTTGTTGCCAGTATATAGAAATAAAATTGACTTTTGTATACTGATCATACTTGTGACAATATTAAATTTATAAATTAGCTTTAGTAGCTAATTTATAACAACTTAAAATTTTCTACATGGACAATCAGGTTATCTGTAAATAAACAAAATTTTATTATTTTTTTCTAATCTGTATTTCCTTCATCGCTTTATTTTGCCTTATTGCACAAGTTTGAACCTCCAGTATAATATTGAATAAAAGTGGTGTGACCAGAAAACTACCTATTTTTAAAATCTTAGAGTGAAAGCATTTGTGTAAGTGATGTTAGTGGGAGGTTTTGTGTAGATACCACCTGCCCATGTTGGCTCAGTATTATGGATTGAGTTGTGTCCCCCAAAAGATCTGTTGAAATTGTAACCCCCAAAATGTGTGGATGTGACATCATTTGCAAATAGGGTCTTTGCAGATATAATCAAGTTAAGATGAGTTTATACTGCGTATACATGGGCCCTAATCCAATATGATTATTGTCCTTATAAGAAAAGACAGAGACAGATGCAAGGAATGCCATTAAAGGTGGAAGCAGAGACAAACCATGGATTGTTAGCAATGTCCAAAAGGTAGCAAAGGACAAAGAAAAGTTTCCCTTAGAGGCTCCAGAGAAAGTATGCCCTACCAACAACTTGATTTTGGATTTCTAGCTTACAGAACTGTGAAACAACACATCTTTGTTGTTTTAAACCATCCAAGTTTGTGGTAATTTGTTCTGACAGCCCTAAGAAACTAATATACTCAGTTTTTAAAGAAATCTCTGTATGTTTTTAAGATTTTATAGTCTGTTAATAAATTATTTGAATTGATTTTTAAATGTTAAAACAGTGGTATGCTGATTGTGCACCTCTCTTCGAATTCTGCATTCAGTAAGATAAACAGCAATAGTTAGAAGAAAATTGACCACAGTAAGTTACACCAAGGAAATTGACAAATGGTGCAAACTGGTTTTTCTTTTTCCCTCCCTCTAGAGCCCGTTGTTATGCATACAACAGCACACCACGCTGTTAAATCAACTTAGCATCACTGTAATAAACCTGCTAGTCACCTTGTATTATTATTTTTCTATTTTGTTAAGGAGTGTTATTTATTTGTAAAAAAAATTAAAATTTTTAAAAAAGAGTTTTATGTATTTGTTTTCCTGTTCATGAAGGCCATTGTATTATAGTATTCTTGCTTTGTTATTGTCTGGTTTTGATAACAGGTAATATAGCTATCATAAAATGAGTTAGAGATTATTGCCTTCTCTTCTATTTCTGGAGAAAATTGTGTAAAATTGATATTTCTGCCTCAAATGTTTGATGGAACTTGCTAGTGAAGATACCTGGGCCTCAGGTTTTCTCTGTGGAAAAGTTTTTACTATGGTGTCTATATCTTTAATAGGTATAAGGTTATTCAGGTTATCTTTCCTCTTGGGTGAGTCTGGTAGTAGCTGACATTTCATCATTGAACTGCACATTTTATCTAACTTGTTGAGTTTGTGGGGCTAAGGCTGCTCATAAAATTCCTGTGTAATGCTTTTAGGGCCTAAAAGAGTGATATCCCCCTTTCATTCTGATATTTATAATTGGTGTCTTTCCTCTTTTTTTCTTCATCAATCTGGACTATCAACCTATCAACTTTATTGATCTTTTTAAAGAGCCAGCTTTAGGATTTATTGATTTTTATTGATTTTCTGGTTTTCATTTTATTAATTTTTGTTCTTCATTATTTTGTCATTTCGCTTAAAATGAAAATTTATAGGTATTTTATATAAGTTTCTAGTTTCTAGGTAGAAGCTTCAAATATTGATTTGAGACCTTTCTTTTTTTATGATATAACTGTTATTTACTCTAAGTTTCCCTCCAAGCACTTCTTTGGCAATATCCTTTAAAGATTTTTATTACCATCTTCAAAGTATTTTCGAATTCTTCTTGTGAATTTTTTTATTTAAAAGCTTATTAATTCCTAAATACTTGAGTATTTTCAAAAAATAGTTTTGTTATTGATCTCCAGTTTCATTTTTGTTCAGAGGGTATGTTTTATATAATTTCAATCCATATGTATATTGAAACCTGGTTAATGATCTATGATATAGTATATCTTTGGAGAAGTTGTATATACAATTGAAAAGAATATGTACTCCTCTGACTATAAATGTCAATTTGGTGAAATGGATTGTTATCCAAGTATTTGTATTCTTACTGATTTTCTTTGTACTTGTTCAATCAGTTATAGGAAAACATATGTTGAACCTCCCAATATACCTGTGGGGTGTGTGTGTGTGTGTGTGTGTGAATGTGATATTATTTATCTGTTTCTTCTTTCAGATCTGTTTTTATTTCATATATCTAGCAACTCCATTAAAAGGCATATACACATTTAAGATCATTGTCTTGACAAATTGACACCCTTTTAATTATGAAATGTTTCACTTTATTCCTAATAATACTCCTTATTTTAAAACTGACTTTGACTTATATTAATATATCAGTCATGTACCACTTCAGCTATTTTAAAATTTGTATTTTCTAAGTTTATATTTAACCATTATTCTACTTTTAATCTATGTATCTATTTTAAGTGGGCTTATTGTAGATAGTGTATCTCTAGTCTTGCTTTTTTAATTCAATTGACTTTTTACCTTTTAAAGATTTGTTTGCTCATTCATTTGTTTGAAACAGAAAGAAAGAGTAAAGGGGAAGGGAAGAGAGAGGAAGAGAGAATCTCAAGCAGTCTCTTTGCTGAGCACAGAGCCCCAACATGGGGATCAATCTCAGGACCCTGAGATCACCAACTAAACGAATCCGTCGCCCAACCAACTGTACCACTGAGGCACTCCTGACATTTTATCTTTTAAATACAATATCTAGACAATTATATTTGGTATAATTATTGATTTGATTAAATTTAAATATTTAAATATATGATCAGCCTATTTATTTCCATTTTTCCTATTTGCTCTTTTTTTTTCCTTTCCCCTTGCTTTTTTAAAAGATTTTTTTTTAGTTCCATGTTTGCTAACTTTGTTTTATGGTGGCTGCTCTAGAAGTTACAATATATCTCTCCAACTTATCACACTTTTCATTCAAATAGTTATACCACATTATATGTTGCATAAGAATCTTATAGCAATATACATCTATTCTGTTCCTCCTGTCCTCTGTGTGATTGTTATGCATATTACTTCTGTGCATAATCGAAACTCCAAAAACATTACTATTATTGTTTTGAACAGTAAATGATCTTTTAATTTTTACAAATTTTTATTGAATAAATTTGATGTATAACATTGTGTAAGTTTAATGTGTGCAGCTTGTTACTTTGATTTATATATTCTAATAGGATTTCTGATATAGTGATATATATCACATTATATAATTATTGCACAATATTATTGTCTATATTATACTGTGCATTAGATCTGTGTGGCTTATTTGCTACTCAATATTAATTTGCACCCTTAAATACCATCACTCTTACCACCTTCATTAATTTTATTTTTAATTGTGCTATAATGCACATAACGTAAATTTTATCTTCTTAGGCATTTTTAAGTATACAGCTTAATAGTATTAAGTGTATTTATGTTATTATGCAACCAATCTCCAGAACATTTTCATCTTGCAAAACTAAAACTCTGTACCCATTAAACAACAAATCCCCTAATTCTTCCCCCAGTCCCAGCAATCACCATTCTACTTTCTATCTCCATGAATTTGACTACTCTAGGTATCTCATATAAGTGCAATCACACAGTATTTGTCTTTCTTTGACTGGCGTATTTTGCTTAGCATGAGGTTCTCAAGAGTTATCTATGTTATAGCATTTGTCAGAATCTCCTGTCCATTTGAGGCTGAGTAATGCATATACCACATTTTGTTTACCCATTTGCCTGTTAATAGTCATTTGGGTTGCTTCCACCTTTTGACTATACTCAGTGACACTGTTATGAACTTAAGTGTACAAATATCTATTAGACACCTTTAACTTCTGGGAAGTATATAACCAAGTGAGGATTTGCTAGATTTAATGGTAATTATATTTTTTTAAGTGTTAAGGAATCAATATACTGTTTTCCATAGCAGCCACACCATTTTACCTTTCTACCAACAGTGCACAAGTGTTCCAGTTTCTTCACATCCTTGCCAAAATGTATAATTTTATTGTTGTTGTTTTATATTAGCCAATCTAATGGGTGTAAATTGATATCTCATTGTGATTTTGATTTAGATTCCCCTAATGATTAGTGATGTTGAACATTTTTCCACATTAGCCATTTTTATATTGAAAGAAGTATTTTGCTCATGTTTTAATTAGGTTGTTTATCTTTTTGTTGTTGAGTTTTAGCAGTTCTCTGAACATACTGGATATTAATCCCTTGTCAGATATGTGACTTCAAAATGTTTTCTCTCATTCTCTGAATTATCTTTTCACTCTGTTGATTGTGTCCTTTGATGCATAGTAGTTTTTATTCTGATGTAGCTCAGTTTATCTGTGCTTCTTTTGTTGCCTGTGCTTTTGGTGTCATATCCCAGAAATCAGTGCCATATCCAGTGTCATATAAATTAACTTTTAAAAAATAAAATAAAGGAGGGATACCTGAGTGACTCAGTGGATGAGCACCTGCCTTCGGCTCAGAGCATGATCCCAGAGTCCAGGGATCGAGTCCCCCATCCGTCTCCCTGCAGGGAGCCCACTTCTCCCTCTACCTGCCTCTGCCTCTCTCTCTCTCTCTCTCTCTTTCTCTTTCTCTCTCTGTGTCTCTTGACTAAATAAATAAAATCTTTAAAATAATAATTCAAAGGAAAAAAATTTTTTAATGTTTACCTACATGTTTACCATTTCTGACTCAGTTTATTTCTTTGTGTATATTCAAATTTCTACGTGTTATTTTTTTTCCATCCAAAGAACTTTCTCTAATAATTTTGTCATGCATGTCTACAGGGATACATTTTCTTGGCTTTTGTTTGGATCCTAAATCTTTATTTTTCTTTATTTCTGAAAAAATTTTTCACTGACTAAGGAATTCAAGGTTAACAGTTGTGTGTGTGTGTATTATGTTTTCTTTCAGTATATTAACGATGTCCTTCCATTTTCCTTTCACATGCATAATTTCTAATGAAAAATCTGTGATAATTCTTGTTTTTGGTCTCTATATAATGTGTCTTTTTACCTCTGCTTTTTTTTTTCTTAATTAACTTAAGTTTTAAGCAATTTGATTAAGATATACTTTAAGGTAGTTTTATTATCTTTATTTTGCTAGGAGTCACTGAATTTCTTGAACTGAATCTATGGAATAATCAATTTCACAAATTTAGGGGAGCTTGGGTGGTTCAGTTGTTTAAGTCTCTGACTTAATTTTTTTTATTTTTTTTTTTATTTTTATTTTTTTTATCTGACTTAATTTTGATTCAGGTCATGATTTCAAGGTGATGAGATAAAGCCCCACTTGGGAACTGTGCATGGGGTATGGAGTCTGCTTAAGATTCTCTCTCTCCTTCTGCTCCTTCTCCTTTATCTCTCTCTAAAATAAAAAATTAATTAACTAATTAATTAGTTTCACAAGTTTGGACATTTCTCAGTTATTATTTCTTCATATGTTTTGCCTCCCTTCTCTATGTTGTTTCCTGAAACTTCAGTTAACATGTATCTTTGATCACTTGATAGTATCTCTTGGTTCTTTGATGGCCTGTTTGTGTAATTTTTGTCTTTTTTTTTCCTCCATGCTTTGTTTTCAGCATTTTCTATTACTATGACTTCAAGTTCACTGATCTTTTATTCCACAATGATTAGTTTTCTGTTAATCCCAATCAGTGTATTTTTAATTTTATATGTTGTATTTTTATACTCAATATTTCCAGTTTTTCTTCCTTTTTCTCTTTCTTATGCTCATGTTTTTCTGTACCTTCTTAAAAATACAGATATATGTATAATAATTATTTTGACACTATGAAGATATTTACAAATGCTATTTTAATGTCTGGACATTGTCCTATTCTTTTACAAGGGCTTTTTCTCAAGCCTTATGTGGTTTTTAGTTTTCTCTATTCATATACATATCATAACTCAGCCAAAGCCTTGAGAGACTCTTTCTGCACATTGCTGGAACTCTCTTTTTTGTGTTCTCTAGCGCTCCACTCCTTTCCTAAGTTTTGAAAAATTCTCAGCTATTCTTTCTTGAAGTTTGCTTCTGCTAATTCTCTTTACTCAGTAGGAGACTCCAATTCAAGTTATTTTAATTATAATAATTCTACTCTATGTGTCTTAGACACTTTTCTACATTTTTCCTTTTTTCTCTTTATGACTCCATAAGCATATTTTCTAATATCCTGTATTACACTTTACTAATCCTTCTTTAATATGTCACTTACCAACAATTTTCTTTTATTTTTTTAATTTTTTTTTATTTATGATAGGCACACAGTGAGAGAGAGAGAGGCAGAGACACAAGCAGAGGGAGAAGCAGGCTCCATGCACCGGGAGCCCGATGTGGGATTCGATCCCGGGTCTCCAGGATCGCGCCCTGGGCCAAAGGCAGGCGCCAAACTGTTGCGCCACCCAGGGATCCCCCCCAACAATTTTCTTGATGGAGATTTTCATCTGCAGAATTTCCATTATACTTTCTCTCTGATGAAAATCTCCAGCTCACTTTCTATGTTTCCACCTTTTTCTCTGACTTCACCATATTAATCATAGTAATTTTAAAATCTCTGTCAGCTAAAATCAGTATCTGAATCATCTTTATATCTATTCCAAATGCATATTTTCTCTATTGGCTTTCAGTCATGTGGTCCTTTATTTTACAAGAATAATTTTATTTAATTGAGTGACAAACAGTATGTATAAATAATTGTAGAAGCTCCGGAGAAAGGGGTAGCAATTATTTTAGGTTATGAAGGCCATATACAGCCTCTGTCTCATATTTTTTTCTTTTTCTTTCCTTTATTTTTGGTAACAACCTTTTACAAATGAAAATCACTTTAGCTTGTGGGATGTATAAAAACTGCCCATAGCAGATTTGTCTCAGTGGCCACAGTGTGCCAACCCCATGGTGATTGGCACTAGCTCAATGCTGTAAAGTCTTAAAAGGCTGGACTTTAGGAGATGAAAACTACAAACTAGGAAATAGGATGCCAGTGGTACAGGTATAAACATCCTTCTGAGAATAGAGTTAAAGGAGAGGGAAGAAATGAGGTGGCAGTTAAGTAATAGATTACTATCAGGAAAAATTTTTTTTTTTTTTTTTTAGGAAGACAGTCTAGATCAAGGTCAAAGGTAAAAGTAGGGTTGAGCAGGGACACCCGGTGGCTAAGTGGTTGAGCTTCTGCCTTCAGCGCAGGGTGTGATCTTGGGATCAAGTCCTGCATCAGACTCCCTGCAAGGAGCTTCCTTCTCCCTCTGCCTATCTGTGTATGTCTCTCATTAATAAATAAATAAAGTCTTTTAAAAAGTAGGGTTGAACAAAATAAGAGGGTTTTTTGTTATTCTTTCTTAGAAAAATATATCTGAAAAAACTTCTGTGTAATATATATTGAGGCAGCAAATCATATTTTGTAAACAAATTTTTAACTGCACAATAGTAAGTAATGTGTTGGAAACTTGCTTGTTAATACCTCATGTGACTTCAGAACAGTACTGAGAAAACAGTGTCTCTTTTATCATGCTTTGGTACAAAGTCAGCCAAATAATAGTATGCATGTTGTTATAATATACTTGTATAGAGGACTATCCAAAATCATTATAGACTAGTAAGTAAATAATAATGTTCAGAAGTCCATAACTGCACATTCATGTAATACATAACTGTTACCTTCAATAGATTGAATAATGTAACTTTTCAACCATGGTCTTCTACCAATATCCATAATACCTTACATAGATATTTTAAAATTTTAATCTTGAATACATATATATGAAAAGAATTCCTTATCCTTCTTATGTAGAAGTTGTAATTAATATTTAGCAATTGTTTGTAAAACATTTTGGCATTAAATACTGTTATAAAATATTATTTTATTGCCTTGCTCTAGAGAGTCTTATCTTCCATAATACAGCCTTCCTTCTGGCTGGCACATAGAATGGTGATTGATCACCATAATATAAGCAGGGACAGTCCTGCATTGAAGGTGGTCAAAAGCCTGATAATGTTCTCTCTACCACAGCTGTAACCATGGCCCTTCAGCATTTTTGGTTAAGAACATGGTATAATCTGCAAATCCCTCCCTTTACTGTGTCCTACCTCTAATCACCGTCTTGTCAGAATTCTAACATTTTCATTCGGCTTTCCTGAGGCTTCTTGTTCAAATTTTTAATCTCCTACCCTATGCATCTCAATATTTGGAAAATATCCTGAGGTCAAAAATGGCGCTATGCTTGAAGCCTCCCAAGCCTCTGGTGTCCACTCCCAACCCTCCACCCCACAGTGGCCTTCCCCAAGAATTCCCACCAAACTTCAATCTGGATTTTCAGTTTCCTGCTCATTCCCAGAATTGGCATACCTAGGATGGGATTCTCTAGTTGGTTCCCTCTTTGTCATCTTAGCCCTCTATTTTTCACTGCTTCTGTGATTCTCCACTTCAAATAGATGATGTCTGTATTTTATTTGGCTTTCCTAGCTTTTCTAGGAAGGAGTGCTGCCCTGCCATGAGCTACACTATCTCTTTGGGAACAAAGAAATTTAAGATTTAATATTTAAGAAATATTTTTAAAAAAGAAATGTTTAAGAAAAAAATTCCTGAGAATGTGGTACCTTACTGATATTAGCTTAGCCTTCTGCAATCTGACCTCAACCTGTATTATATCTCTATATATCTACTATGTGTATGCAGTATGTATGTAATCTATGTAGTGATTCAGTCCTAACTTGCTGAATACTCCATATAATCTCTCAATATTGTTGACTGGAATTCATTAGTCTAACTTCTCTGAATCTTTGCCTATAGAAGTCATATCTACTTAACTCCTCTCCATAGTTATATGCTCCTTGAAGTTACAGACGGAGTCTTGCTTGTATTTGGATTATCCTGGTGTCTTACAGCTCAGAGCTTTACACATAGCAGGAACTCAATAAATATTTGATGATCTTAGTTGAGTAGCCTTTATTTAGTGCTTTGACACCCTTTGGCCTTTCTTTTGATGACCTCCTAATCTAGGAAAGTTCACTTTCAGATAATTCTTTTATTAGTTGGGTTTTTTTTTTTTTTCCTGGTAAAGGCATCACATTTTTAGCTCACTGACCTTCAGGTTAGCCACATAGAACCACATAAACAGAAAATCTGATATCTAAATGAATTTTAGTAACTGAACAGGCTAGTGAAATTGAAATCTTTATCTTTGACATATTCTGAATTTAATGACTGAATATAGTTGTAGTTTAAATTCAGATACATTGTTCTTTAAAATGTCCATAGGACCCCAGGTCTTATCATTCAATAAAAATAGCTTTCCTTATCATCATTTTATCTGCTCTTTTCTTTTATGAGTTTTTATTATAGGGGCAGACAACATATCTGCTGGTGGAAAGTCTGCCATTAAGACATTTAAAGACTTAAATTGGAGCAAACTAGGTTCACAGAAAGTTACTTTATCCATACCATGATTGGGCATTTTTCTTTAAAGAACAAGTTCATCTTGATGCCCTTTTGTTAAATTGATTCAGAAGGAGGAAAATATCTTAAAGAAACAACAATATGCAATAGCATAACTGTTGCTTCTTGGAAATTTGCTATGTTGACATCATTGCATTGAGCATTTGTTCAGATTATATCTCATTTAAAATTCACAGCAAAATCATGAGATGAGTACCTCTATCACACTCATTTTGTAACTGAGGCTTGAAAAAAGCAACTAGTTTGTCCAATATCAAACATCTAACAAGTGCCAGGATGAGGGTTTTTACCAAATTTTGTCTGAATTTGTCCAAAACCCATTCACTTAACATATGGGTTATTAGTTCTCTGTCATGATATAGAAAGTCACCAATAGTGACTTATTAGGGAAGGAGTCAAATTAAAATAATGTAGTATGAACAAATATGATTCCAAGTATTAACCAGGATTGGATTAACAGAATATAAATGAATTTTGGCTATTAAACCAATGTGAAGGGCAACATTTTGTCTAAAAAATTTTATGAATTAATAAAATAATAAAATAGAAACATTTTCCTGAAAAACTATCTCCACCAAAAGGTGTCCATCATGAGAAATAATATGTCACAGATACAAGAATTTCAAGAGAAGCCTAAGGTGTGTGTGTGTGTGTGTTTATTTAGAATAAAGGGAATTCTAAATATAGGGTGGGGTCTGTCACAAATTTATCTTCTGGCTCATTTTCTCACCTGTTCTTATCTGCAAGAAAAAAAAGCTATTAAACTAAGGCAGCACAACATGAGAAATAAGAAGGGAAAAAAAGAGAGAAATAAGAAGAGAGAGTGTTATTAACTTTATGTCTGCTGAAAGCCAGCAGGCCTTCATATAGGGGATCTCCTGAGAATGTGGCACATTACTGGTATCAGTATCTGATAAGTGTGGCATATCTTCCATGAGAAAACAGAGCATCAGCCATCTCAGGGTATAGGTACACAGGTGGAGAATCAAGAGCCCAGACAAGGAATAAATGCAGTCACTACCAATATCACATTCGATAAGAGACTGTGCTTATAAATATGTGAGGTATTATACTCAGAAGTAATTAACATGAACTTAGCAGTGAACTATTAGATCCCACACATAGAGTACAGTATTTAAAATAATGGTTATTTAATATAGCAGCACAATAGGGTAAATATTTTTAAATCTGTAATATGGATATATGTGGAGATATATATATACATATATAGACATATGTATACAGATCTGTGTGCATATTTGTATGGTAGGAGTGTTTCTGTGTATGTATAAATACATAATATACATACATACATAATTGTTCCTATTTATAGAAACTTATACTTTACCTCTCAAGTGATTGTTCATATATGTGTTATTTTATGGGAAAATGTACATAGAAAAAAGTGATTTCATATGTTTTACATAATATGAGGAAAAAAATTGAACATGTTAAATTAATAAACATGTAATCCTTGACTGGACTGCTCTTTCCCCCACTCTCTGCCAGCTGGATTCTACTTTTTCTTTACATAAGGTGGGCTTTGTTTTTCAGTCTAGGTCAGATCACTCTGCTGTAGGATACTCTTGTACTCTGATTCTCTTTGTCATAGCACTGATTATACTTCTTTAATTTGACAATTTCTATGTCCTACTATTCAGTAAATATAGACATTATGTATTATTCTATATCCTCAACCCAAGTAAAGTGCCAGACACTCAATAAATATACTTCATTTGAACTATATGTTCTCCCAAATTGAAAGCTTCCCTCAAATGAGTATTTATCAGACTTAAACACTAATCTGATTTATTATTGAGTCACCTTTATAATCAATATTTACATTGTAAACATCATTTTTTATATAAAAATATTATGTTCAAGTTAAATTTTTCTATCCTACAAAGTAGATAAGAAATTTTTTGAGAGCTTTAAAGAATCTTCCCTAGCCTCCTAAGTCACAACACACAGAGGGCTACATACTATGCATAGAGTGTATTTACAACATTTCACAGCATAATTGTATTTTTATGCATAATTTTAAATATGGATTTTTAAAGCATTGTGCATTTTCCAGTTTAGTCTTATTCTATTGGTTAACAAAAAGTAAAAAGATTCTTAAAATTTCAAAAATTATGACTCATTCAGTAAGCGAAAATAATGATTTTAAAGAGGAATTGAAGATCATTACAAACAATTCATTTAAATACACGTCAAATGGTCATTAGTTGAATGTCTCAACTTTAAATTTTCATCTGAAATTGGCTTATCTTTTTCTATGAATCATCTTCAGTTATCTGTGAAAGTTGACCTTTGATCTTTAAGGTTTTTTATGTCCAATATTTGCTCTAACAAATAGTAAAGCAGTACTTAAATGCCCGAAAGATATGCATTTTTTAAAATGTGAATAAATTCCTTTGTAATATAAAAAACTATTTAATTTGTCCTTTATTATATAGTGAAAACATTATTAAACAAGTAAATTTTTATCTGTATAGGATCCATGTTCTTGCTTTGTAAGAGAATCCTGCAGTAGGTTAGTGGTATGTCCAATAATCTACTGTGTCCTTTCAACCAACTTTACAAGATCTGCCACTTAACTTCATTTCAGTCTTTGCATTGAGCCTTCAAGGCCTGCCTGGCAACCAGATGTAAGTGTCATCACATTCATTATTTATTTAATGCATTCATTAAGATTCAATTCTTCTTTTGTAGCAAATGTCTACCTGTCTAAACCTACTGGTAAAATTAGAGGCTTGAGTAAAGAACAAATTGATAAATTAAATTTAAAGAGTTTCCTTGAATGTATCAGTCAAAAGCTCTCTGTTCTCATAACTATGGAATACTGTCCTGTATATGTGACCCTAATTACTAGGGCCAGTTTTCCATTTATTATTTCTGAAACTAAATAGTGCCCTTGATGTTAAGCATGAAAAATATATACAGACTTAAATAGTAAACATCTTTGATTTATAACTTCATCTTTGAATGTCAAAGCAAGTTTAAGGTTTCTTTGTTTTTAAGATTTTATTTATTTCAGAGGCAGAGAGAGAACACATGAGTGGGAGGGAGGGGCAGAGGGAGAGGGAGAAGCAGACTCTCTGTTGAGCAGGGAGCCCAATGTGGGACTCCATTCCAGGACCCTTAGATCATGACCTGTGCTGAAGTCAGACAGTTAACCAACTGAGCCACCCAGACACCCCAGCAAGTTTAAATTTTTAATAGTATAGTTCAGCTTAGCATTTAATTTTTTTCTTTACTTTAAACTTTCACTTGGCTATTTGTTCTCCCTAAAAGTCAACATTCTTTAAGAGAAAATGAACTGGACCAGGCATCAGAAATCCAACTTTCTAGCACCATGTTTTCACCATTTAATTAGAAAAATGATCCCCGACATCTACTTCTAAGAAGGTCAAAATCATCATCTGTAAAATGAGGATTGGATGACTTATCTTCACGTTTGTTCCCAGTTTCACATCTACAATGTGTACTTGTATGTGTGCTGGTTTGTTTGTTTTCTCAGTATAAATCCTGTTAATCATTTTTGTCTCTGTAGTACTTAGAACCCTGTCTGGTCCCTAATGGTACTGTATCTTTTTTTTTTTTTTTTTTTTGGTAAGAGAAGGAAGGAGCAGAAGCAGAACAGAGGTGAGAAGAAAGAAAGGACGGAAGGGCAGACGGTGGAGGGAGGAAGGAAAGAGTGGTTTTAAATGTGGCATGAAAAAACAACTATTGCCTATTTAGTAGACTTCTAAACCCGGGCAAACAATATCAAGAAAAGGTTTGGAGAGTTATTTGCTTTTTACAATCTAGCCCTTTCCCCCACATCTGGAATGACACTTAACTCTCATGGAGGCACATCATTTTTAACAGTTTCACAGCTGCTCCATTGAGGTATTACCATTTCTTAACAAGAGACAATTTTATTAGATTGTTAAAAGTTTGCTTTTTGGTGTCTCTGGGTTTTATTTTCTCTGTCCATTTTTTTGTACATCATTTACATCCAGAGCCAATATTTTAGAAGAGATTTAAGAATCCTCTTTTCTCTTTTAGTAAGACTTGTCTTTCACCAAGGTCTAATGAGTGCTTCCTTCTCCAATCCTGCAGAACAGGCACTTCTTTATTGGAGTTCCCTTTGAAGGGAAAGTGGGTTCTTGGAGTATAACCTTCATCATGCACGGAGGATGGTATCATGAGAGTGAGCGATAGATGTGTACTAATTATGATAGAAAATGGTGGCTCACTTCTCTAGCTTCTATTTTTCTGAAATGTAAATGATCTTAAATTATTAGGTATTCAAATGATAGGTGAAAGTTAAGGTAACATTGCCAGAGAAATTTAGAAGCGATTTATATGACATCCAGACAATTTCTGTCTTAGAGGATACTCAATCTTTTATTTTAATGCTGACACTTCAAGCTGAAAGCCTTTCAGTTACTGTTGAAGTTAAAATAAAACAACAGAGGGAAGTGAGTAAACTGTTATAAAATACATGATGAATGTTCAGAAAACATTGTCTATTATATGTAAGAGGAAGCCCATAGAAGAGGAAAAATGAACTTGAAAAAAATGAATCAAGAAATAAAAGACAGACAGTTGATACACAGGAAAATGAGTGCAGACTGGAGAGGGAGGGAATTTTATTAAAGAAAAACAAGGACAGTATCTTCTTCCTTAATTATAGTTTGTAAGCCTTAGAAATATTCTCTCTTTGCCTTTTCACAGTAAATGTGTTAGGCTTCAGTCTAGGTGAATTGATTACATGTTCAAATTGCGAAAATCATTTTTGAAATGGAGGATTCGCTGTGTTCATAGGCATTAGATATACAGGTGTATTCATTTTGCAGGGAAGAGATACCAAGAAAGTATTTTTCCATGTTAAGGTAACAACTACTATGATTATTTATTTGTTTTTGTGTTGTTTTTCTGCATTATTGGGGGGAGAGAAAAGAAAGAAAAAATTATATATTTATTTAATGAAGGAGAGAGAGCCTTGTGACAGTGAACAGTTAGGTGAGCTCTATCAGATTACACTTAAAAACTGGTATTACAATCATTTTAATGGAAAAGTATACTTCTCTCATATTACACTAATTGTCATGATTTATTGGTGTCTATAATGGATCATTTATTCCAAAAATAATTATTGGGTGCAATTATGTATCAGGTGCTAGTTTAGAAACTGAAGATGGAAAAGTTAAAAGAAAAAAAGCAAAATTTTCTCCATTTCACAGCTGATTTTCAGGTGAGAGAACATAAATAAATACATAGAGATTATGCCCTAAGTGCTAGAGAAAAAGAATAATGAATAGTAAGGACACAACTGCAGAGGTGAGGGGTAGACTGTGATTTTAGATAGAGCAGCCAAGCCACTGAAATACATCTGAATATGTATCTGAAATACATAGAGAAGTAAGCTATATGGAAACCCAGGGAAATAGGGGTTCAGCCACCCAGAATAGCAAGGGAGTAAGACCCCAACGCCAGGGCCTGTTAAGAATGTCAGAGAAAGACCTATAGGCTGCTTTTAAGGGTCTGGCTGCTACCCAGAGTGAAATGGGAAGCTGTGGAAGATTTTGAGCAGAAACCTAACACTCTGTTTCAGGTTTTTGCAAGATTATTTTGGTTGAGCTATTGAAGGTAGACTATTGGTGTCTAAGAACAATAAAAACAGTGACCAGTTAGGAGGTATTCCAATAATTCAGACAAGATAAAATAGTGACTTGGACCCAAGGAGTAGCATTAAAAAAAAAATCAAAAAAATGATTTGACTTTGAACTGTGGTATTGTTTGCTGTGATGATTACCCTGGTTATTTAGACTAACTCGGAAATAAAGATGCAGGAAGACGAAAGTAAGAATTTTTCTATGAGCCCTTCAAAGAACTGATCAGATAGCAAGAAATTTCAGAATAAATCCTCAAACAAAGCAAAATTCCAGAGATGAAACATGACACTTAAGATTCAGAGACCCGGGACATTTGCTGATACTGCTATGGTAGCTACTGTGGTTATGGAGCTTGAAGGAGAGGTAGCAGAAATTGATGCCGAGAGTCCAAAGGGCAAGAAACCAATGAGATAACGTGCGGTAATGCATGATGATGAAGGGTGAAAGCCTTATTATGATAAGAAATGCCCAGAAGTAAAGTCAGTCCCACTCACTCTCTAGAGGATGAAATAGAGCAAAGAGATAGAAGGAAGAGAAATGGAAATATCCCAATCTCATTTGAGGAGTTTGAAAACAAGTATATATTTTTGACTGAATAACTCACGAATTATTTTACTGTGTGAATATTAGTTTGTGCTTCCGAGTTCTGGAATAAGAGCATTTCTGTCTGTAAATTTGGATTCCAAAGAAACCTTTTCTTACATGAAAAGAACCATTTCTGGAGAGAAATATAGCATTTCCATGATCACAGTTTTGTTTTGTTTGTTTTGTTAGCCAAATTTATACAGAAGTTTAATAAATGTGATGTTTAAGATTGCACTAAGGAAATACCTTATATTTTCCAAAATATTAGATATGAAAACTTTGAAGGTTTTGGAAAAACAGTATGTAATAACTTTCTGATTCAATCTAATTCCTCTTCTAAAAAATAAAAAAAAGGTGCCTGGGTGGCTCAGTCGGTTAAGTGTCTGCCTTCAGCTCTCAGAGTCCTGGGGTCCAGCCCTGTCAGGCTCTCTGCTCAGCAGGGAATCTCCTTCTCCCTCTGCCTCCTCCCCACTCTGTCTCTCTCTCTCTCTGAAGTAAATAAAATCTTTTAAAAAATAATAAAATGAAGTGATTTGACCAAGAAATCATGGAGGAATTCTCTTAAGCCTACTTTTTAAATTGACAGATGTATTTCTAAATGAAATAACTACATAGATCATTTCATACTGTTATAGCTTCCAAAGGAGCCAAAGAATCTTCATTCCTTCCCACTAGAAGGAATCAAAATATATATTACATGGTTCCTTTCCATAAGAAATTATCTTTTATTATGAAAATAGATGAACTGAAGACTATTCTTACATAAAGTGTTTTCAATTTCTGAAAATCTGTGTGTTATCTTTCATTATTTATCTAAAATGGTTTTGCCTCTTTTTTTTTTCTTCAAAATTTTACTTAAATTCCAGTTAGTTAATATAACATAATATTAGTTTCAGGGATAAATTTAGTGATAAACCTCTAACTACCTAGTTAAAAGTCAAAAATTATTTAAATATTCCAGTCTATTATGACTGGAATAAAGCGATTCAAGACTTGGTAGAACAAGCACACAAAAATGTATAATTGTCTTTGGCATATGCTTTCCTTTTAAATTTTTAAAAAATACTCAGAGGATTTCAAGTTTGGTGTCTTCTGTGAGAAAGAATATTTAGGAGTAGAGACACCTGGATGGCTCAGTAGTTGAGTGTCTGCCTTCAGCTCAGGGAGTGATCATGGGGTCCCGGAATCAACTCCCACATCAAGTTCCCTGCAGGGAGTCTGCTTCTCCTTCTGCCTGTGTCTCTGTGTCTCTCTCTGTATCTCTCATGAATGAGTAAATAAAAGTCTAAAAAAAAAAAATTGGAGTAGTGGAATCATGCAGTTATACCAATTGAACCATGTATCTTAACCAATTAAATATAATCACATAAGAGTTTATAAAATTATGTAAATCATGTGAAAATATTTCATTGGGCACTATTACATTCTGGCAATAGAGATCTTAAAATTTTCCTTTGGAAATAATAGGAAGTTTAGATGGGCAAAATCTGGGATATATAGAACTATCAGACAAAGTGGGAAATTAGCAAAAATTATAGAAATTTTTATCTGGGACCTGTGCTACAACATTTTACATATGCTCTCTCCCTGCCTCAACCCTGAAAAAAAGAAAGTCCGTCAAAATTCCTTCCATTCTTTAATGCACCCATCTCTTAGGCATCCTTTGGGTGTTTGCTTAAACCTCACATTCACCCATTCACTGAAATGTAACCTAGGTTACATTTCCATGTTTCAACACCACTACCATTGCGCTAGTGAAGCATTTTATCTCTCTCCTGCCTTTTTACTGAGGTCCTGGATTCAAGCTCAGATCCATTTTCCACACTATGGCCTGAAATATCTTCATTTTAAAGTTTTTATTTAATTCCACTTAGTTAACATATAGTGTAATATTAGATTCTTGTGTGTGATACAGTGATATAATACTTCCTTACAACATCCAACACTCATCATCACAGGTGCACTCCTTAATCCTTATCACCTATTTAATCCATCCCCCCACCTACCTCTGCTCTGGTAACTGTCATTGTGTTCTCTATAGTCAAGACTTTTCCTGGTTTGCCTCTCTCTTATTTTCCATTTGCTCATTTGTTTTGTTTCTTAAATTCCACATATGAGTAAAATCATAGTATTTGTCTTTCTCTGACTAACTTATTTCACTTAGAATATACTCTCTAGCTCCCTGAAGTCTTTGCAAATGGTAGGATTTCATTCATTTTTATGGCTGGGTGATATTCCATTGCATATTTATACCAAGTCATTTTTTTTTAATTTTTTATTGGTGTTCAATTTACTAACATACAGAATAACCCCCAGTGCCCGTCACCCATTCACTCCCACCCCCCGCCCTCCTCCCCTTCTACCACCCCTAGTTCGTTTCCCAGCGTTAGCAGTCTTTACGTTCTGTCTCCCTTTCTGATATTTCCCACACATTTCTTCTCCCTTCCCTTTTATTCCTTTTCACTATTATTTATATTCCCCAAATGAATGAGAACATATAATGTTTGTCCTTCTCCGACTGACTTACTTCACTCAGCTATACCAAGTCATTTTTTTTCCCCTCACATGTAGTGTTAGGGTTTGGCTTAGGGCCAGAGTAAGGGTAGGGTTAGTGTTAGGGCTAGGATGAGGATATGTGCTTATTGTACTCTCGTTCAGAGATTTCTCTAGAGGGATGAAATTAGGGTCTGTGTTATGGTTAGGTTTAGGGTTAGGGTTGGATGTTGCTGTCCAGTTTTCCCAGCACCATTTGTTGAAGAGACTGTCTTTTCCAAATTCTTTCCTGCTTTGTCAAAGGTTAATTAACCATATAATTATGGATTCCTTTCTGCATTTTCTGTTCTGTCCTATTGATCTATGCACCTGTACCATACTGTCTTGATCACTACAGCTTTGTAATATAACTTGAAATCTAGAAGTGTGATGCCTCCAACTTTGCTTTTTCTTTTTCGGGGCTGTTTTGCCTATTCTGGTATTCTTTTATTAATGTGGTGTATCACATTGATTGATTTGCAAATTGAGCCACTCTTGCATCCCAGGAGCAAATCTCACTTGATCACGGTAAATGATTCTTTTCATGTATTCCTGGATTCAGTTTGCTGGTATTTTTTCAGAAGGTTTGCATCCATGATCATCAGAGATATCGGCCTGTCATTCAAGTCTTTATCAGGTTTTGGTATCAGGGTAATGCTGGTTTTCTTTCCATTTATGTTTTTTGGAATAGTTTGGGAAGCATCGGTATCAGCTCTTCTTCAAATGTTTGGTAGAATTCGCCTGCAAAGCCATCTGGCCCTGGCCTTTTGTGTGTGTTGGGAGTTTTTTGATTACTGACTGCTGATTTCCAGTCTATTCAAGTTTTCTATTTGTTCCTGTTTCAGTTTTTGTAGTTTATTTTTTTAAAGACTTTATTTATTTATTCATTCATTCATGAAAGACGCAGAGAGAGAGGCAGAGACACAGAGGGAGAAGCAGGCTCCCTGTGAGGAGCCTGATGTGGGACTCAATCCCGGGATTACACCCTGAGCCGAAGGCAGATGTTCAACTGCTGAGCCACCCTGGTGTCCCAAGTTTTTGTAGTTTATATGATTGTAGGAATTGTCTAGTTCTTCAAGGTTGTCCAATTTCTTGATGTGTATTTTTTCATAATATTCTTTTATGATTGTTTGTATTTCTGTGGTGTTGGTGGTTATGCCTCCTCTCTCATTTGTGATTTTATTTACTTTGGGTCTTTTCTTTTTGATAAGTCTGGCTAGAAGTTTATCAATTTTATTATTTTTTTCAAAGAATCAGCTCCTGGTTTTATTGATCTGTTCTATTGATTTTTTTTTAGCTCTTGTATCACTTATTTCTGCCCTAATCTTTATTAATTCCTTCCTTCTGATGGCTTTAGGCTTCTTTGTTTCTTGTTCTTTTTCTAGCTCCTTAAGGTGTAAGTTTAGGTTGTATATTTGAGATTTTTCTTGCTTCTTGAGGTAAGCCTGTATTGCTTCCCTCTGAGGACTGCTTTTGCTGCATCCCAAAGGTTTGAGACCAGTTGTGTTCTCATTTTCATCTTTCCATGTATTTTTTAATTTCTTCTTTGATTTCCTGGTTGACCCATTAATTGTTTAGTAGCATGTTGTTTAACCTCCATGTATATGTGGTCTTTCTTAATTTTTCTTGTGGTTGACTTTAAGCTTCACAGTGTTGTGGGGAGAAGATATGCATGGATTGATCTCCATCTTTTTGTACATGTTGAGGTCTGATTTTTTACCTAGTATGTGATATATTCTGGTGTCCCTTGTGTACTTGAAAAGAATGTATTTTCTACTGCTTTAGATGGACTTTTCTGAATATATCTATCAAGTCCATCTGATCCACTTTGTCATTCAAAGTGGCAGGCGAGAATTCTAGTGAAAGGGAATATAAGGGAAGGGAGAAGAAATATGTGGGAAATATCAGAAAGGGAGACAGAACATGAAGACTGCTAACTCTGGGAAACGAACTAGGGGTGGTAGAAGGGGAGGAGGGCGGGGGGTGGGAGTGAATGGGTGACGGGCACTGGGGGTTATTCTGTATATTGGTAAATTGAACACCAATAAAAAATAAATTTAAAAAAAAGAACAAAGTGATTGTTTCCTTGTTGATTTTCTGTTTACAAGATCTGTCCATAGGGATCCCTGGGTGGCTCAGTGGTTTAGCACCTGCCTTTGGCCCAGAGCTGATCCTGGGGTCCTGGGATCGAGTCCCACATCAGGCTCCCTGCATGGAGCCTGCTTCTCCCTCTGCCTGTGTCTCTGCCTCTCTCTCCCTTTGTGTCTCTCATGAATAAATAAATGAAATCGAAGAAGAAAAAAAAAAAAGATCTTTTCATAGAGGCAAGTGGAGTGTTTAAATAGAATAAGGATAGTCTTCTACTATTCTTGTATTATTATCAATGAGTTCCTTTATGTTTATTATTAATTGTTTTATATGTACATATGAGTACTCCTGTGTTGGATACATAAATATTTACAATTGTTAGCTCTACTTGTTGGATTGTCCCATTTATTATGATATAATGTCCTTCTTCACTTCTTGTTACAGTCTTTGGTTTCAAGTCTAGTTTGTCCAATATAAGCATGCTATTCCAGGTTTCTTTTGATGTCCATTAGCATGATAAATATTTCTCCATCCCCTCACTTCTAACCTGCAGGTGTCTTTAGGTCTAAAGTGAGTCTTTTGTAGATAGCGCATAGATGGGTCTTGTTTTCTTAATCTATTCTGACACCCTATGTCTTTTAAATGAAGCATTTAGTCCATTTACATTCAGAGTAATTATTGATAGGTATGTATTTAGTGCCATTATATTACTTGTTTTGGTATTGTCTCTGGGCATTTTCTCCAGGCATTTTCTCCCTTTCTTTTTTTTTTTTTTTTTTACAGTTTTATTTTTTTTTTATTGGTGTTCAATTTACTAACATACAGAATAACACCCAGTGCCCGTCACCCATTCACTCCCACCCCCCGCCCTCCTCCCCTTCCAACACCCCTAGTTCGTTTCCCAGAGTTAGCAGTCTTTACGTTCTGTCTCCCTTTCTGATATTTCCCACACATTTCTTCTCCCTTCCCTTATTTTCCCTTTCACTATTATTTATATTCCCCAAATGAATGAGAACATATAATGTTTGTCCTTCTCCGACTGACTTACTTCACTCAGCATAATACCCTCCAGTTCCATCCACGTTGAAGCAAATGGTGGGTATTTGTCATTTCTAATAGCTGAGTAATATTCCATTGTATACATAAACCACATCTTCTTTATCCATTCATCTTTCGTTGGACACCGAGGCTCCTTCCACAGTTTGGCTATAGTGGCCATTGCTGCTAGAAACATCGGGGTGCAGGTGTCCCGGGGTTTCATTGCATTTGTATCTTTGGGGTAAATCCCCAACAGTGCAATTGCTGGGTCGTAGGGCAGGTATATTTTTAACTGTTTGAGGAACCTCCACACAGTTTTCCAGAGTGGCTGCACCAGTTCACATTCCCACCAACAGTGTAGGAGGGTTCCCTTTTCTCCGCATCCTCTCCAACATTTGTTGTTTCCTGCCTTGTTAATTTTCCCCATTCTCACTGGTGTGAGGTGGTATCTCATTGTAGTTTTGATTTGTATTTCCCTGATGGCAAGTGATGCAGAGCATTTTCTCATATGCATGTTGGCCATGTCTATGTCTTCCTCTGTGAGATTTCTGTTCATGTCTTTTGCCCATTTCATGATTGGATTGTTTGTTTCTTTGGTGTTGAGTTTAATAAGTTCTTTATAGATCTTGGAAACTAGCCCTTTATCTGATATGTCATTTGCAAATATCTTCTCCCATTCTGTAGGTTGTCTTTGAGTTTTGTTGACTGTATCCTTTGCTGTGCAAAAGCTTCTTATCTTGATGAAGTCCCAATAGTTCATTTTTGCTTTTGTTTCTTTTGCCTTCGTGGATGTATCTTGCAAGAAGTTACTATGGCCGAGTTCAAAAAGGGTGTTGCCTGTGTTCTTCTCTAGGATTTTGATGGAATCTTGTCTCACATTTAGATCTTTCATCCATTTTGAGTTTATCTTTGTGTATGGTGAAAGAGAGTGGTCTAGTTTCATTCTTCTGCATGTGGATGTCCAATTTTCCCAACACCATTTATTGAAGAGACTGTCTTTCTTCCAATGGATAGTCTTTCCTCCTTTATCGAATATTAGTTGCCCATAAAGTTCAGGGTCCACTTCTGGATTCTCTATTCTGTTCCACTGATCTATGTGTCTGTTTTTGTGCCAGTACCACACTGTCTTGATGACCACAGCTTTGTAGTACAACCTGAAATCTGGCATTGTGATGCCCCCAGATATGGTTTTCTTTTTTAAAATTCCCCTGGCTATTCGGGGTCTTTTCTGATTCCACACAAATCTTAAAATGATTTGTTCTAACTCTCTGAAGAAAGTCCATGGTATTTTGATAGGGATTGCATTAAACGTGTATATTGCCCTGGGTAACATTGACATTTTCACAATATTAATTCTGCCAATCCATGAGCATGGAATATTTTTCCATCTCTTTGTGTCTTCCTCAATTTCTTTCAGAAGTGTTCTATAGTTTTGAGGGTATAGATCCTTTACATCTTTGGTGAGGTTTATTCCTAGGTATCTTATGCTTTTGGGTGCAATTGTAAATGGGATTGACTCCTTAATTTCTCTTTCTTCAGTCTCATTGTTAGTGATAGAAATGCCACTGACTTCTGGGCATTGATTTTGTATCCTGCCACGCTACCGAATTGCTGTATGAGTTCTAGCAATCTTGGGGTGGAGACTTTTGGGTTTTCTATGTAGAGTATCATGTCATCGGCGAAGAGGGAGAGTTTGACTTTTTCTTTGCCAATTTGAATGCCTTTAATGTCTTTTTGTTGTCTGATTGCTGAGGCTAGGACTTCCAGTACTATGTTGAATAGCAGTGGTGAGAGTGGACATCCCTGTCTTGTTCCTGATCTTAGGGGAAAGGCTCCCAGTGCTTCCCCATTGAGAATGAGATTTGCTGTGGGCTTTTCATAGATGGCTTTTAAGATGTCGAGGAATGTTCCCTCTATCCCTACACTCTGAAGAGTTTTGATCAGGAATGGATGCTGTATTTTGTCAAATGCTTTCTCTGCATCCAATGAGAGGATCATATGGTTCTTGGTTTTTCTCTTGCTGATATGATGAATCACATTGATTGTTTTACGGGTGTTGAACCAGCCTTGTGTCCCAGGGATAAATCCTACTTGGTCATGGTGAATAATTTTCTTAATGTACTGTTGGATCCTATTGGCCAGTATCTTGTTGAGAATTTTTGCATCCATGTTCATCAGGGATATTGGTCTGTAATTCTCCTTTTTGGCGGGGTCTTTGTCTGGCTTTGCAATTAAGGTGATGCTGGCTTCATAGAACGAATTTGGAAGTACTCCATCTCTTTCTATCTTTCCAAACAGCTTTAGGAGAATAGGTATGATTTCTTCTTTAAACGTTTGATAAAATTCTCCTGGGAAGCCATCTGGCCCTGGACTCTTGTGTCTTGGGAGGTTTTTGATGACTGCTTCAATTTCCTCCCTGGTTATTGGCCTGTTCAGGTTTTCTATTTCTTCCTGTTCCAGTTTTGGTAGTTTGTGGCTTTCCAGGAATGCGTCCATTTCTTCTAGATTGCCTAATTTATTGGCGTATAGCTGTTCATAATATGTTTTTAAAATCGTTTGTATTTCCTTGGTGTTGGTAGTGATCTCTCCTTTCTCATTCATGATTTTATTAATTTGAGTCTTCTCTCTCTTCTTTTTAATAAGGCTGGCTAATGGTTTATCTATCTTATTAATTCTTTCAAAGAACCAACTCCTGGTTCTGTTGATCTGTTCCACAGTTCTTCTGGTCTCGATTTCGTTGAGTTCTGCTCGAATCTTTATTAACTCCCTTCTTCTCTTGGGTGTAGGATCTATTTGCTGTTTTTTCTCTAGCTCCTTTATGTGTAAGGTTAGCTTTTGTATTTGAGTTCTTTCCAGTTTTTGAATGGATGCTTGTATTGCAATGTATTTCCCCCTTAGGACTGCTTTTGCTGCATCCCAAAGATTTTGAACGGTTGTATCTTCATTCTCATTAGTTTCCATGAATCTTTTTAATTCTTCCTTAATTTCCTGGTTGACCCTTTTATCTTTTAGCAGGATGGTCCTTAACCTCCATGTGTTTGAGGTCCTTCCAAACTTCTTGTTGTGATTTAGTTCTAATTTCAAGGCATTATGGTCCGAGAATATGCAGGGGACAATCCCAATCTTTTGGTATCGGTTCAGACCCGATTTGTGACCCAATATGTGGTCTATTCTGGAGAAAGTTCCATGTGCGCTTGAGAAGAATGTGTATTCAGTTGAGTTTGGATGTAAAGTTCTGTAGATATCTGTGAAATCCATCTGGTCCAGTGTATATTTAAAGCTCTCGTTTCTTTGGAGATGTTTTGCTTAGAAGACCTATCGAGTATAGAAAGAGCTAGATTGAAGTCACCAAGTATAAGTGTATTATTATCTAAGTATTTCTTCACTTTGGTTAATAATTGATTTATATATTTGGCAGCTCCCACATTCGGAGCATATATATTGAGGATTGTTAAGTCCTCTTGTTGAATAGATCCTTTAAGTATGATATAGTGTCCCTCTTCATCTCTCACTACAGTCTTCGGGGTGAATTTTAGTTTATCTGATATAAGGATGGCTATCCCTGCTTTCTTTTGAGGACCATTCGAATGGTAAATGGTTCTCCAACCTTTTATTTTCAGGCTGTAGGTGTCCTTCTGTCTAAAATGAGTCTCTTGTAGACAGCAAATAGATGGGTCCTGCTTTTTTATCCAGTCTGAAACCCTGCGCCTTTTGATGGGGTCATTAAGCCCGTTCACATTCAGAGTTACTATTGAGAGATATGAGTTTAGTGTCATCATGATATCTATTCAGTCTTTGTTTTTGTGGACTGTTCCACTGAACTTCTTCTTAAAGGGGAATTTTAAGAGGCCCCCTTAAAATTTCTTGCAGAGCTGGTTTGGAGGTCACATATTCTTTTAGTTGCTGCCTGTCTTGGAAGCTCTTTATCTCTCCTTCCATTTTGAATGAGAGCCTTGCTGGATAAAGTATTCTTGGTTGCATGTTCTTCTCATTTAGGACCCTGAATATATCCTGCCAGCCCTTTCTGGCCTGCCAGGTCTCTGTGGAGAGGTCTGCTGTTACCCTAATACTCCTCCCCATAAAAGTCAGGGATTTCTTGTCTCTTGCTGCTTTAAGGATCTTCTCTTTATCTTTGGAATTTGCAAGCTTCACAATTAAATGTCGAGGTGTTGAACGGTTTTTATTGATTTTAGGGGGGGATCTCTCTATTTCCTGGATCTGAATGCCTGTTTCCCTTCCCAGATTAGGAAAGTTTTCAGCTAGAATTTGTTCAAATACATATTCTGGCCCTCTGTCCCTTTCGGCGCCCTCGGGAACCCCAATTAAACGTAGGTTTTTCTTCCTCAGGCTGTCGTTTATTTCCCTTAATCTATCCTCGTGGTCTTTTAATTGTTTGTCTCTTTTTTCCTCAGTTTCCCTCTTTGCAATCAACTTGTCTTCTATGTCACTCACTCGTTCTTCCACCTCGTTAACCCTCGTCGTTAGGACTTCTAGTTTGGATTGCATCTCATTCAATTGATTTTTAATTTCTGCCTGATTAGCTCTAAATTCTGCAGTCATGAAGTCTCTTGAGTCCTTTATACTTTTTTCTAGAGCCACCAGTAGGTGTATAATAGTGCTTCTGAATTGGCTTTCTGACATTGAATTGTAATCCAGATTTTGTAACTCTGTGGGAGAGAGGACTGTTTCTGATTCTTTCTTTTGAGGTGAGGTTTTCCTTCTAGTCATTTTGCTCAGTGCAGAGTGGCCAAAAGCAAGTTGTATTGGGAAAAAGAGAAAAAGAGAGGAGAGAAAGAAGGAAAGAAAAGAGAAAGAGAAAAAAAAGGGAAGAAAAAGAAAAAAAAAACGAAAAGAAAAAAAAAAGAAGAAAAAGAGAAAGAAAAAGAAAGGAGAAAAAAAGGGGGTGGGGGAAGGAAACAAATCAAAAAACAAAACAAAACAAAAACAAAAACAAACAAACAAAAAAAGAACCACCGGGGAGTATCTTCTGATTCTGTGTACTTTAAGTCCCTTGGCTTCTCCTGGAAGTTGTCCGTCTAGCTGGTCTTCTGGGGGAGGGGCCTGTTGTGCTGATTTTCAGGTGTTAGCAGTTGGGGGAGCTGCGGTGCCCCTGCCTGGTGCAGGGCTCGGTGGGGGTTGTTTACCCCGTGAGGCCGCAGGAGGAACAGCCCCAGTGGCGGGGCAGCTCTGGAAACCTGGATTCAGCTCCGGCAGGAACTCCGTCTGCAGGGCCTGGAGGCTCCGGGGCGGGGCCGCTGATGTGCTCAGCTGGGGCAGGAGCGTCCTCGCTGTCCTGGGCCCTCCCGGCCTCTGCCTGTCCCGGGGGGAGGCCTGATCCTGGGCTGTGACCCGTGCCCTGTGCTCCGGGGCCTGCGCTGGTGGATTCGCGCTCCCGGGGCCGCACAATCCCCTCCGCGGAGCCGCCCCCTCCCCCCTCCGAGCTGCTCCGGTCCCGCCGTGCGCGCTGCAGCCCTTAGGGAGCTCGGCGCACTCTCCTGGGCGCGCAGTTGCTCTGTTACTGTCCCAGGGAACCCGAGGGCATCCTCGCCCTCCTGGGTCCTGCTCCAACTCCCCGCGAGCCCCTTTCCCCCCGGGAAGGTCGGTGCAGCTCCTGCTCTCCGGGACGGGACTCTCCTGTCCTGGGGACACTCGCCCCGGCCTCAGCCCGGCTCCTCGCGGGCCCCTCCCCCTTGGAGGCCTTTTGTTTCTTTATTTCTTTTTCCCCGTCTTCCTACCTTGATAGAAGCGCGAACTCTTCTCACTGTAGCATTCCAGCTGGTCTCTCTTTAAATCTCAGGCCGAATTCACAGATTTTCAGGATAATTTGAAGGTTTTCTAGGTAATTTGGTGGAGACAGGTGATTTGGGGACCCTGCTCTTCCGCCGTCTTGCTCCTCCCCCCCCCCCCATTTTCTCCCTTTCTTTCTTGTCTTTGTCACCTTTGGTCTTTCCTTTCCACTCAAAGAGTCCCTTCTACTAGACTACCATCTCAGCTCTTCTCCAGAAAGATCTTTTTAAAATTCTAATTGAACCATGTCAAGATCCAGCTTTAAACCATCAATAAATCTGTCTATCTTTTGGGATAAAGATAAAAATCTCTAATTCAGTCCATAATATTCCAGGATTGTAGGGTGACCAATCACTTCTTCAGCCTCCATGGCTGCCTCCTGTTCTTTTTGCTAAAGGCATATAAGCTTTCCTTAACTTCCTAGCATGTGTTCCCTGCTCTTTCATAATTTAAGTGTGTTGGTTTCCAGAAAGGAAACCTTTTCCTATCCTTTATCCTAATCAACTCTTGCTCCTCATTCAGGTTTAGTTTACAGTATACATTCCCTCAGAAATGCATTCCCTTCATCCCAAACTAGGTCACACTTCCATAGCACTCTGAATTCTCCTCATATATCTAATTACAAGTTCGTTCTCTGTCCTTTGTATTAGAATTTCTAGGAGTTGAGGGACTCTGCCATTTTCCTCTGTGCCTAGTATATAATTAGCATTCAATATATGCTTGGTAAATAAATGGATAAATTAATGACCTGATAGAAGTCAAGTAGTAACCCTTGTACTGCGATCCTATCAACTCAGTATATTAGCAGTATGTCACTTAGGATGCGATTGGCTTTGTCTTCAGGTAAGCCACTTTTTACCTTACAAAATGGTTATCACAGTTCTGGGCATCACATGCAGACAGGATAATGTCCAGTGGAGGAAGAGCAACCATTAGGGGGTCTTTTTTGATAGCAAAGAATTTTTCCCAAAAACCCATTATAAGACATCCCTTTATGTCTCATTGGCTAGTCTATCAAATTTCTAAATCTAAATAGCTGTAGCTCATCCATTAATTGTTTTTTCAAGTAGCAGTGGTATTCCAGAAGAAGCAATTAGTTCATTTCGCAAACGATATAATCACCTAAGTACTTTTCCTCCAGACAATCATCCTACTTTAGCTGTAGGCAAAATGTTTTATGCTTACTTCCCATTATGCCACAAAGAATACTAAAAATATGCATACTCAAATGTCAAGCTTTAACAAAATCAGTAATTTCTACTGCTTCAAGAAGGGACATTCTTAAATAAATATGTGTGTGTGTTGCTTTTACCACAAATGTGTCATAGAACAGAGGTCAGTAAACTATAGTCCATAGGTCAAACCTAACCCAGATACTTTTTAAAAAAAATAATTTCTTATGGGAATACAGCCATGCCCATTTATTTGCAAATCATCTACTGAGGATTTTGCTCTTTAACTGCAGTGTTTAGCAATCAAGACAGAGACTGCATGGCCCAGAAAGTCTAAAACATTTCCTATCTTGACCTTTGCAGGAAAAAAAAAAAAGCTGACCCCTAGGATAGAAAAGTACAATAAAGACTAGTACAGTTTGACATTACTGCCTTGATATGGGCTAGGAAGCCATCAATTTTACTCATCATGGTTTCTACACAATCAAATCGAATGCCAGCTGAGTAAAAATCGCAAATAACGTCTTGTTATAAAAATATTTTTTATAAAAATAATATTGTCTTTGTAGACCCACTGAAAGGTCTTGGGTGCTCCTTCAACCTGTGGGTAACACTTTGAGATTAGCTCTCCTGACTATATAATGAATATTCTTGTCTAAATGTAATATGAATTAGTAGTTACCCTCCTTCTCAAACAATGCAAACATTTTAGAATACATTAACTTCATTTGCTCCATTTGCAATTAATATGCTGTTATGATATGGATTCTAGATGTATCTAACTCTATAACACACTATATTTTATTTTAAGCAATTAATATCACTCCAATATTTTTTTTCAAATATTGCTTTCTGTATCTTCAAACTTCTATCAGGGATCACTTACCATCTGTCTAAGAAACATGTTATGGTATTTTGTTTGATCAGTGGCTGGTGAGGATATATACTCTCAATTTCTATTTGTTTGAAAATGTCTTTATTTCACCATCATATTAAAGTGATATTTTGCTGGATAAGACATGATATCTTCAGTACGCTGAGATAAAATGACTGTGACACTAGATAGCATTTCATTGCTGGATGGCTGCTATGGTTCCTCATGAAAAGTTAACAATCTTATTGCTGCTCTTTGAATGTGATCCAGAATGCTTCTTCTTTGTCTTTGACTTTTAGTCATCTTTTTATGATGTTTCCTTAGACTCATTTTCCTTATAATTCTTGGCTTCATGGAAATGTTTATACCTGTAATTTGATATCTTTTCAGTTGGGGAAATTTTTAGTCAAGTATGTCTTTAAGCTTTGCTTCCTTCTTCCATCCCTTTCTGAGACTCCACCTACTTATAATAGACCTTTTCAAAGTATCCTCTATATCTCATATGTTCTTATCTATATTTTGTTTCCTTGCTTCTATTTCTATTTCAATGCATATTTTTTCTGATTTATTATCCACTAATTCCCTCTTCAACTCTAATAACTCATATCACTTAAACTATTATATTAAAAATTTTAAGTTAGGTATTGTATTTTTTCTTCTTCTAGAATTTCCATTAGGCTCTTTTTAAAAATATTTATTTTCTCTTGAAATTCTTCAAATTGTCTTTTTGTTCCTTGAACATGTTAAACCATGGTAACTGTATCTGATAACTTTAAGTTTTCTGCTGTTTCTATTGTCTGTTGCTCTTTTGGTGTTCTGACTTTATATTCTCATGTTCCTGGTTATTTATGACAGTGTAGACATGGTATATGAAAACTTGTAGACTATGATTATTGAAGGTTTTTTCCCAGAAACAATTAATAATTATATCCAGAAGGCTACTTTGGATATTAGACATCCCAGATCATCACGACCCAATTAGAGATTGAGATAATTTGAAACAGATTATTTTTCCTTTTTAGTGTTAGTCAATTGTCAGTTTATCCTTCCTTTTAGCTTCTAGTACTTCAAGATTCAATCTCAAAGCCTGGAACATTTACTAAATCATCCCTCCTTGAGGAAATCCAAACCCACATTACTTGTTATTGTGGCCTCCACAGTTTGCCTGAAGCCCTGCTCAACTTCTTTGTCTCTCTACCACCTTTCATAGTATCAGCAGCAGCTAACTCTAGGAGACAAGAAGCCTCAAATATATGGCTCATCTTTCTGGGTTCCCTTTTCTTGGATCTTAGCTCTATATATCTACACTACTTTTAAAGCTTTCCAATGCCTTCAAAAACTTTTAAATATTTGCCCAGCTTTTCAGCTAGTCTACCATCATTGAAAGTAAATTCTGGATTAGAACATCTCAGTGATGGCCTCTTCTGCATGTTATGCTCTTCATTACCACATTTTGTTTGTACATTCTTTTTTCTTGAGTACCACATGGTTCATATCCTATAATATTATATGCTTACTTTTTAGTATCATGGGTTTCAATAACAATAGCAGAGTTTTCTTAATCTCTCCATCTGCAAGTAGTATTTTTATGCTTGAAGAAAGACCTTATTATTGCACTCTTATGTCTCAAGCACATTCTAATCTTAATCACAAAGAACTGCACAATAGTAACACTAAAACCAAAACAGTTTATAAAAGACATTCTGCCAAATAATATACTTTTTGAGGAAAGGTATTTTTCCCTATGTGGCATTGCAGTTGACTGTGATCTGTCCCTGGATTGCATTCTGAATTTAGTTTCTATGTTGAATCTAAAAATCATTCCCAATAGAGCAGCATTTCTTGGACACTATAATAATTCTTGCCAATTATCTTTAATAACTTTTTGGGCTTCTTGACTACATCATGTACAGATTACACAATTAAATATGCCAATGCCTTGGTCCCATTGTGGTTTATCCAGGGATTGGCTGTAAGAAAAAACATAGTTATAAAATGATTATTATGTTGATGATTACTTGTGAATTGTAGAGAGTGACTTAAGCAAATTACAAGCCAGATACTTATCTGGAAAGTGAAGAATAGCGAATTTTACTGAAGAATAGTGAATTTTAATTGAAGTATAAAAAGACTATAACAGCAAGTTTTTTCAAAATCTGATATACATATTGCCTGGAAAAGTAACCAGAATTAAATGTTTTATTAATCTCATAATAACATGATTGTACAATGGATGTTAGAGCAGAAGATATTTGTGCAAGTGGTTCTAAAAGTGAAAATTAATTCCTTATTCTATAGTATACTAGCTTTAACTTGTATCACAGTTTTTTGACTTAAACTCTTGGAAATAATGATGTAATATATATAAAATTAGTTATATTAGTTTGTGATGCCATATTATAAAATAATATATTAAACAATACTAATGAAATATAAATAATTTATGTAAAATATATTTGATAATTGCATATATAAATTTACATGCATTGATATATATATCTATCAATGCATATGTGTGTTTTATGTTTTTTTTATTTTTTTTAAATTTTTTATTGGAGTTCAATTTGCCAACATTTAGCATAACACCCGTGTTTTATGTTTTTAACTCAACAAGGTTCTTGTACAGATGACCTCATTTACTCCTCACAACAATATTGAGAACTGAGATCAGGAGAATCTTCACAGATATGATTCAACCAGCGAATAGTTGAATTGAGATATGAACCCAGGCTTATCTGATCCCTCAAACTATGATTTTCCCACTATACCACATGTCAAATAGAAAAAAATTGCAAAATCAGATATGTGTTTACAAACATATAAATTATGAAATATTGTACAAAGACATCTGGCTATGGCTAGGATGGTTAACTGGTATAAAGTTCTTTGGGAACATTCACTTCTTTAGAATTTTTTCAAATTTCCTATTTTATCAAGGTACATAAAATCTCTAAAGTTCAGAATTTATATGAATGATAAAAAATGTAATAGTTGCATGGAAATTATTGAACCATATGTGACATGCTAGCCTGTCTAGATTATTATCCTGAGAAGATCCTCTCCCACTTAGTAGCCCAAACTGTCCCCCATGGACACAGACCACTAAAAACTATGGTACTTTCCCTTGGCTTCAGAAGAAAGCTACATGTAGTGTTAATATTTTCAGCAGACTCCTTTAGCAATTACAGTCTATAATCACTCACCTGGGACTGAGCATATGTTGTGCCGAACTGTCATTTGTCTTTCTAGATTAAAAGCAAGTCAGCATCTTGCCTGCAATAATCACTCAGGAAATACTGGTTGTGTGAAATCAAAGAGCTCCCTCTTGTCAGGTCTGTGTTACTTTGATCTTCAGACTTCTACCCTCCCCTTACTCCTTCCATCATTAGTAATTCCCTCCTCCCATGTCCTGGATAGCATCATGTTTTAATACATCTCCTCATTCCTTGCAAGAAAAATAAGTTATGGTACATATACAATTTAAAACTATTATGTATTTCATACATTGCAATACTATCTAGTTGTGAAAAAATGAAGAGGGTCTATATGTGATGATATAAATAATTTACAAGAGGGGATCCTGGGTGGCTCAGTGGTTTGGCACCTGCCTTCGGCCCAGGGCATAATCCTGGAGTCCCAGGCTTGAGTCCCACGTTGGGCTCCCTGCATGGGGCCTGCTTCTCCTCTGTCTGTGTCTCTGCCTCTCTCTCTCTCTCTCTGTCTCTCTCTCTTTCTCTGTCTCTCATGAATAAATAAAAAAATAATTTACAAGATGTATTGTTAAATAAAAATTAAAATACAGGACTGTGTGAAGAGTGTAATCTTATTTGCAAAATATAGCAAAATTATTTGAGTACATATATACATACTTTTATATGCATTGTCTATGAGTAGAAGAGTATTTGAGAGTAGTTTCTGAGCTCTGTGGTAGAAGAAAGACTTACCTTTTACTCATACACTTTTTCAAAATTTGTTATTGAAGTACTCAAGGTAATTTCAACCAAAAAAAATTAATGACACAACTGAAGAGTTCTCAAAATATGATTATATAAAATATAACACATTCATTCATCCATCCATACATCCATCCATCCATCCATCCAAAAACTGTTTATTAAACCTCCATAATGTGCATCTTTTTAAACTTGGGTTATTGTTGGGGAGAAGACTGGGAAGTAGAGGAGTTGATGTGTTTCTAGGACATGAATAGAGGAGATGGCATCAGCATTTCTGGAAGTAAAAAATGAGTGCTTATCTGGTCAAGATGAATTTCACAGTCTGTGTCCAGGTTGCCCTAGTACTCATTAGTGATCTCAGCTGAAGGGTTTAATTGCTCAAGTAGGGAAGTAATGGAGAGCTTGTTGAACCTTGGTTAATAACTACTTGATTGGATTATTGAGGACACCAATTCAACAGGGAGCAAGCTGGAGAATGTGGAAACAGAGCAGTGAGACATGGAGGGGCACTACAAAATGTGGATGATGGAATGAAATAATCAGAACCCTAAAGAAAAGAATCCTTTGAGCTTGAGCTCATTCTTTTTCATTGGCCATCTTTACAACCTTAACATGACTATGTGGGAACCACTTTCTGTCAGAAATAACTGCAAAACTATGCACTCTGGTATGCATATAAACAACTTAACATGCAAATAAACATTATAAAGAAGCAATTAGCTTCAAGACAACTAAGAATTATAGTTAAAGCTTGAAAACGTGCTATGTGTGAAAACTACACTTACTCTATCATTAACCTAGATATATTACTATAAGAGTTTCATTATAAATCTAGCATTTAAGGGATGCCTAGGTGGCTCAGTGGTTGAGTGTCTGGCTTTAGTTTAGGGTATAATCCTGGGGTCCTAGGATCAAGTTCCTCATCAGGCTCTCTCTCCACCTATGTCTCTGCCTCTCTCTGTGACTCTCATGAGTAAATAAATAAAATATCTCAAAAAATAAATCTAGCATTTAAAATGGTGACAATATCAATTCTTTAGATAGAAAAATTTGTAATATATACTCTCCTTTAATCCCCATTTTAAAAAATCCATCTTTGGCAAGATCAGAAACCCTAAGAGACCATCAACTCAGTTTTTATTACATACCCCCTCTGCATTTGAACTTCATGTACAGTGTCACATTCCTCCCACCTTGAATTCTTGTCTCTCTACAGGATATAGTAGACTTTGTTTAAGTAGATTTTGTTTCTACCACTATTTGGTTTCCAAGTGAATAATTTTTCCCTTTGAGATTCAGGTCTTATTCTTTACCTCTTGAATATATATATATATATATATATATATATATATATATATATATATAATAACTGGCCTGTCAGACAAAAGATTAATTCCTATAAATAAAAAGAATAAAGCCCATTGGATTTTGCCTACTGCAGTCTACCAGATTAACTTTTTATTATTATTACTTTCAAAGAAAGAATTGTATCTTATTCTGGCACAGTACTTGGGAGAATTGGCTTTTTTTTCTTTTCCAAATTGAAAATCATTAGCTATGCTCTCTGAAGAGGATAATGGTCTATCACAGACAAAACTTGCTTTAGCTTTTCTTTTTTCTTTGCTGTTGCTCTGTGGTATTGGCCTCTTCTGGATTTGCACAGTAAAATCTTTCTATATTTCTTACCCAAACAGGCTTTTCCAACAAATCTTGAGATTTAGAAAGTCACTGTTGCTTCCAGGAATTTATGTTGCCCAAAGCCAGAAAACAGACTTAGCCAATATTACAGAATGCTCTGGGCTACAAGAAAGCTGTTATTTGACCAGATGTTATTACAGAGTAGAAAAACAGATTACTCTTTATATTTTGGTTCTACAGAAACCTTTCATAAAGTAGTTATACCTAAGGAAATACAGAAATTCATTTGTCAGAAAACACTTTTAACTAAATGGTGTCAAACATGAGCTGTGTCCTTGCCCAGCCATATAAAAACTCATGCTTATGAGAAGCTTTATAGAAAAAAAAATAAATGCCAAGGCCAAAATATAGCTAATTTTAAATATAGCTACTCTTATCACTAGACTTGATAAAGCAACTGCATTATTACCAGCACAAATTGTTGTTTTTCTGCCCTAATCTGTATTCCTCTTGTTGGAAAAGGGATTCAGCTGACACTCCTAGTGAAACCTTGAATGTTATAGTTATTGTTAGGGCTCCTTTAGAATTTCTCTTACAAAGTATTCATTTGGATTTTGCTTGAGAACAAAATCTAAGCTACCAGCACACCAGCTCACATGAACTGACCCTCTCCTATGATTAATTCTTAACAAGAAGTTTTTGTCTTTTATTCTCATGGATTTTCTCATGAAAGGTTTTAGTATTTTTACCTGATTGGAATAATCATCTTACTTTTTGCAATAGAACTTATAAGTATTTTTTAGGTTTCATTTTTATTTTCCACTTTATTCATTTTAAAATTAGTGGGAAAAAAACCACACTGGCAAAAAGTTAAAAAAAAGTACCAGCGCATATAGAATAAAAATTACAAGTTCGCCTTCACACTTTTACCAACTCTACATAACAATTTGATTCCTTCCCCCCATAGAGCCACTAAGCTTGCAGAGTGTTCTCAATTTACATTTATATACTTTCAAAGATTCTAATTTTCCACTTCTAACACATCAAATAACCAAGCTATTTGAAATTTTTTTCTGAAGTAAAATTAAATGAATAAAGTAATGACCTGAATCAAATGCTTGTACTTTATTGTTTGAACTTAGTGACATTTCTTGGCTTCCTAGAAATATTTGTTTTTATGTGCCTTTCTGAGTTCTTAATAATTGCAGTTTCCAAATAAGTAACTGCTGGTTAAATATTGTGTTTTTGTAGTTTTATTTTAGTGTTGCTTATTTTATTTCTTCCTACTTTAAATTGAGTTTTTACTATCACTAGTAGTGTTAGGTATATGTATGACTTAAGTCAGTTGACTCAACCATAGTTATGATGGATTTATATCATCACAGCTACTTTCAAATGGCTTTCTTGGTCACTCACATTACCTCTTTATAATATTCAATTATCCGTATTCTGCTCCTACCCTTAGCTCACAAACCGCTACTCCAAATGATGAAATCACCAATATAAATGTTTACTAAATGTAAAACCAAGTTCCTCAACAAATATTTTTTGCTATATTGATCTATGAAGTAAGTATTGAATTAATATTTTTGAATAGCTAAACCTACATCTTTAAAAATTAAACTATTTTAATTAGCAAAATATATTTGATGAGTAATACATGATCCATACTTGTGTTATTTCAAATTTTACATATTGTTATGTTTTCTTCTTTGTTTTTTAAGTTTTTATCTAAATTCCAGTTAATTAACATACAGTGTAATATTAGTTTCAGGTGTACAATATAGTGAATCAGCACTTTCACAAAACACCCCATACTCATCCCAGCAATTGCATTCTTTAATCCCTGTCACCTATTTTACTGGTCTCCCCTCCCCTCACCATCTACCTCCCTTCTGGTAACAATCAGTTTGTTCTCTATAGTTAATGCAGAAAGACCACAAATGCATGGAGATTAAACAACATGCTACTAAACAGTGAGTGGGTGAACCAGGAAATCAAAGAAGAAATTAAAAAATACATGGAAAGAAATGAAAATAAGAACATAACTGGTCCCAAACCTTTGGGATGCAGCAAAAGCAGTCCTAAGAGGGAAGTAGATAGTAATACAGGCATACCTCAAGAAGCAAGAAAAATCTCAAAAACACAACCTAACCTTACACCTTAGGGAGGTAGAAAAAAAACAAGAAACAAAGAAGCGTAAAGCCATCAGAAGGAAGGAATTAATAAAGATTAGGGCAGAAATAAGTGATACAAGAGCTAAAAAAAAAATCAATAGAACAGATCAATAAAACCAGGAGCTGATTCTTTGAAAAAAATAATAAAATTGATAAACTTCTAGCCAGACTTATCAAAAAGAAAAGAGAAAAGACCCAAAGTAAATAAAATCACAAATGAGAGAAGAGGCATAACAACCAACACCACAGAAATACAAACAATCATAAAAGAATATTATGAAAAACTACACATCAAGAAATTGGACAACCTAAAAGAAATGGATCAATTCCTACAAACATATAAGCTACAAAAATTGAAACAGGAACAAATAGAAAACTTGAATAGACTGGAAATCAGCAGTCAGTAATCAAAAAACTCCCAACACACACAGAAGGCCAGGGCCAGATGGCTTTGCAGGCGAATTCTACCAAACATTTGAAGAAGAGCTGATACCGATGCTTCCCAAACTATTCCAAAAAAACATAAATGGAAGGAAAACCAGCATTACCCTGATACCAAAACCTGATAAAGACTTGAATGACAGGCCGATATCTCTGATGATCATGGATGCAAACCTTCTGAAAAAATACCAGCAAACTGAATCCAGGAATACATGAAAAGAATCATTTACCGTGATCAAGTGAGATTTGCTCCTGGGATGCAAGAGTGGTTCAATTTGCAAATCAATCAATGTGATACACCACATTAATAAAAGAATACCAGAATAGGCAAAACAGCCCCGAAAAAGAAAAAGCAAAGTTGGAGGCATCACACTTCTGGATTACAAGTTATATTACAAAGCTGTAGTGATCAAGACGGTATGGTACAGGTACATAGATCAATAGGACAGAACAGAAAATGCAGAAAGGAATCCATAACTATATGGTCATTTAACAAAGCAGGAGAAAATGCGGAAAAGACAGTCTCTTCGGGATCCCTGGGTGGTGCAGCGGTTTGGCGCCTGCCTTTGGCCCAGGGCGCGATCCTGGAGACCCGGGATCGAATCCCACGTCGGGCTCCCGGTGCATGGAGCCTGCTTCTCCCCCTGCCTGTTTCTCTGCCTCTCTCTCTCTCTCCTCTGTGACTATCATGAATAAATAAATAAAATCTTTAAAAAAAAAAAAAAGACAGTCTCTTCAACAAATGGTGCTGGGAAAACTGGACAGCAGCATTCAAAAAAATGAAACTGGACCACTTTCTCATACCAACCATAAAAATAAATTCAAAGTGGGTTAAAGAACTAAATGTGAGGCAGAAAACCATTAAAATCCTAGAGGGAACACAGGCAGTAACATCTTTGACCTGGGCCATAGCAACTTCTTTCTAGGTATGTCTCCTGAGACAAGAAAAAGAAAAGCCCAAAAATAAACTATTGGGGCTACATCAAAATTAAAACTTTCTGCGCTGTGAATGAAATTATCAAGAAAACTAAAAGGCAACCTACAGAAAGGGCAAAGATAATTACACCTGACATATCTGGTAAGAAGCTAGTATTCAAACTATATAAGAAACTTATGAAACTCCACACCCCCCAAAATGATTAATCCAATTAAAAAATGAGCAGGAGACATGAACAGACAATTTTTCCGAAAAAGACATCCAGATGGCTAACAGACATGAAAAGACACTCAACATTGCTCATCATCAGGGAAACACAAATCAAAATGACAATGAGATATCATCTCACACCCGTCAGAATGGCTAAAATCAACAACAGAAGACACAACAGGTTTTGGCGAGGAAGTAGAGAAAAGGAACCCCCATTTCACTGTTGGTGGGAATGCAAACTGGTGCAGTCACTCTGGAAAACAGCGTATAGATTCCTCAAACAGTTAAAAATAGAACTACTCTATGATCCAGCAATTGCATTACTAGGTATTTACACCAAGAACACATAACCACTAATTCGAAGAGATGCATGCACCCTGATGTTTATAGCAGCATTATCTCCAATAGCCAAATTACAGAAACAACTCAAGTGTACACTAACTGATGAAGGGAAAAAGAAGAGGTGATATATAGATATATATGTATCAACAACATGAATGGAACTAGAAAGTATTATGCTACATGAAGTAAGTCAGAGAAAGACAAATACCATATGATTTCACCCATATGTGGAATTTAAGAAATAAAATGAGCAAAGGGAAAAGAGAGGAAGCAAACCAGACTCTTCGTAAAAATATACATTTAATTAATAACTAATTACCAAATGAGTTAGTAAATTCATTTTTCATTAAGCTTCATTTTGAGAAAATTGTAGGTTTACACACAGTTGTAAGAAGTAATAGAGATCCTGTGCACCCTTTACTGTGTTTCCCCCAACAATGACATCTTGCAAAAACTCTAGTACGATATCACACCAGGGTATTCATATTGATACAAGATACAGAATGTCACCTTCACCGCATAGATCTGTCCTATTTTCTTTCACAGTTACACCTACTTTTACCTCCTCAATCCTTGATTAACACTTATCTGTTCTCCATTTCTATAATCTTCTCATTTCAGGAATGTTTATAGAGGAGTCATGCAGTTTTTAACCTTCTACAATTGGCTTTTTTTCATTCAGCATAACTTTCTGGTGATCCATCCAAGTTGTTGAATATATGTCTCTTTTTATGGCTGAAAAGTATTACATGGTATGGATCCACCTGTTTGTTTAACCATTCACAAGTTAATTATAGTTATGGGCTATTACAAATGACAGGCGCTATGAACATGCATGTACAGATTCTTACATAAACAGAAATTTTAATTTTTTTAGGATAAATACTCAAAAGTACACATGTTGGATTGTATGGTAGTTTCACGCATAGGTTTTTTTAAAAAACTGCCAAATGCTTATGATGCAGCCAAATGGCTGCACCATTATACATTCTCACTAACAATGTATAAATGATCCAGTTTCTCTACATCCTTGCCTGCCCTTTTGGAATTAATACCATTTTTTTTAGCCATTCTGATAGTGTTGTGATAATTACTGAGTTTTAGTTTATATTTCCCTGATGGCTAATAATGAACATCTTTTCATGTGCTTATTACCATCTGTATATTTTCTGAGGTGAAATATCTCTTTGTGACTTTTACCCATTTTCTCACTGAATTTTGGGTGTTTTTTTTTTTTTCTGTTGAATTTAAGAGGTCTTTATACCAGCCACTTGATATGTGATTTGCAAATACTTTCTCCCAGTCTGTTATCTTTTCACCCTCTCCACAAGGTCTCTAGCTGAGCAAAATTTTTAATGTTAATGCAGTCTAACTTATCAATTTTATTTTGTGGTTCATTATTTTGTGTCAACTCTAAGAACTCTTCACCTAATTCTAGATCCTAAGGAATTTCCTCTATGTTTATATTCTAAGTGTTTTGTAGTTTGTACATTTTGCACTTAAGTGCATGATTCATTTTTATTTAATTTCTGTGTAAGCTGTAGGGTTTAGACACCTTGAGGTTTTTCATCACTTGTTCATTTGTTGTTGTTGTTGTTGTTGTTGTTGTTGTTGTTTTGCCTATTGATGTTCAGATCCAGTAATTGTTGAAAAAGCTAAAAACTATGCTTCCTCCATTGAATTGCTTTTGTACCTTTGTCAAAAATTGGTGGGCTTATTTTTATGGGCTTTTTTTTAAAGTTGTATACTCTGTTTCATAAATCTATGTGCCTACCTGTCTTGATTACTATAGCTATATAATAATTCTTAAAATCAGGTCGATTCCTCTCCTTTATTTATTTTTTTTACAAAATTGTTTTAGCTATTCCAGTTTCTTTGATTTCTCTATTTTGGAATAAACTTGACTGTATCTACCAAAACATAGCTCTTGTTTTTATAGGAATTTGTTAAACCTGTCTATTAATTTAAGCAGAATTGGCATCTTGGCTGTCTTCTAAATCCTGAACACAATATGTCTCTCCATTTATTTAGATCTTCTTTTAGTTCTTTCATCAGTGTTTTGTACTTTTTAGTATCTAAGTCTTGTACATGGTTTGTTATATTTACACCTAAATATTTCATTTTTGAACATCTTGAACCTAAATATTTCATTTTGAACAATTATAAATTATATTCTTTTTTTTTAATTTCACTGTCCAAGTGTTCATTGCTAGTATAAAGAAATTCAGTGGGACTCCTGGGGTGGCTCAGCAGTTAAGCATCTGCCTTTGGCTCAGGGCGTGATCCTGAAGTCCCGGGATAGAACCCCACATCGGGCCTCTCTCTCTTTCTCTCTCTCTCTCTCTCTCACTGTATCTCTCATGAATAAATAACTAAAATCTTAAAAAAGAAGGAAAGAAAGAAATACAGTGTTTGTGTGTGTGTGTGTGTGTGTGTGTGTGTGTGTGTGTTTTATATCCTGTGACTTTGCTGAACTCACTTTTTAATTCTAGGGAGTTGTTTTGGTGTGTAAATTGGTATTTTCTAAAATAGACAACAATGTCATCTGCAAATAGGAACAGTGTTATTTTTTTCCTTTCCAGGGTGTATGCTTCTATTTCCTTTATTTGTCATTGGTATTGGCTATAACCTCTAGTACTATATTATCTGGTACCATATTATCTTGAATCAGACCGGTAAGAATAGACATCACTGCTTTGTTCACCATTAAGCGTCATGTTAGTGTTTTTCATAGATGCTTTTTGTCAAGTTAAGGAAGTGCTCCCTCTTTGTTTTAAGATTTTATTTATTCATTCATGAGAGACACAGAGAGAAAGTGGCAGAGACACAGGCGGAGGGAGAAGCAGGCTCCATGCAGGGAGCCTGTCAAGACTCGATCCTGGGTCTCCAGGGTCACACCCTGGGCACCCTGGGCTGAAGGCCACGCTAAACTGCTGAGCCACCCAGGGATCCCCTAGATGTTTCTTTAGGAGGATTTTTAGGCTACATATTCAATTTTCTTAGTAATTACAGAGTTAAGAAAATTATATATTTTGGGTAGGTTGGGTAGATTGTATAGATGGAAATCATGAAGATGAGATTATCTATATACTTAGAGAGAAGAGAACTATGACAGAATGAGAAAGAAATCAGAAAGGCCAGAGAGGTAGGAGAAAAATCAAGAGGAAAATGTCAGAAAATCCTAGGGAGGAAGATAATTTCAACAGGAGGAAAGATCCCAGAGTGTTAAGTGAGTTAAAGACTGAGATGTGTCCATTGATTTAAACAGCAAGGAGGATACTGATGAGATTGACACCACAGCAAGATCAATACAATAAATCAGTAGAAGCAGAGGCTGAATTGGGGTGAATTGAGGTGCAAGTGAGAAGTAATGAAGGGGAGGTAGTGACAGTAGACAATCCTTTCAAGAGCTTTTGCAGAGGAGAAGTAAGATAGGGAGTTCTTCCTTTTTAAGAGTTCATTTTATTACT